>NW_026729252.1:0-127000 GCF_030272615.1 Cryptomeria japonica | reverse complement strand
AGGATTGTATAGGCATTTTGAAACCTGTGAAGCTAGGTGGAGTTAGTGCCTTGTACCTACATCAACCAAAATATACAATAGCTATGCGTACATATACATATACTTCTAACATAAAATTTGAAACATCAATAGTCCTAATTAATCTCTATTTGAAGTCCCTTGAAACCCAAGTTAGTACATCATAATAATACATTCTCATCATCTCAAAACCATTAGGAAATCATAATTATAACCATAAACCCTAATACAACCAATAGGTCCTTAAATATATAAATCATCATAATATTTTTATGTCCTAAAATATGGTCATTATGCATAAACACCCTTCAATAGATCAAATAAGTATGTCTAATCCTAATACATAACATGCAAATAAAGTCAACATAAGTCCAAAAGAAACATAATTAAGATTTACGAATAAGGACGATGTTACCAAAGATCATTATTCATTCCCCCAAAAGGGATCACTTATAAAACATGGTTATAAAACCCACTTGTCAACTACACATCACATCATTATCATCAAATTACCATCTCCTAATTAGCAAAATTATGATATTTTCACATTAAACCTAGGCATCCTCATATACATATAAATAGCCAAATATTAAATTCATTGGAAGGGAATTTTAACATCACATACATTCTCATGTATTCAAATGATATGATATCATCCATTTCCCATCTAACATCTATAGAAACATAACCATGCTACTTTAAATAATTAACTATATGAGTATAAGCATTAGCATCATAGTGACCACTAGAGCTAACAAATATCTCTATGTACATTGATTATCATTTCAATATTTACTTCATTTGCATCTAAGTGTAGGTTCAGTGTCATAATACTTGCTTTATTGTGTTAGGGTTAGAGAGGTGTTACAATCACTGATAATAAAACTCTTAAAAAATGTATTATACGTAACCAAAATCATAATTTTATTACACTATATTTTGAGGAATGTGGTAAGATTATTATGACTTTTTGCATGCTAGAAACTCTTCAATCACATTCAAAATTTTTAGTACTTTGTTTGAAGATACTCTACGTACACTTGGTACTCTACAACATCTTTGTATTCCCTTAAACAATTCATTTATCACCTACAAATTTTCATTAATTTAAGGCATCTTTGTTGAAACTTAAATTCCCTTTATCTCAACATCTACACCCAACAAATATTCCTTTAAATCATGTAACAAACCAGGCATAGAAAATAACCTATGAAGTTTACTATAATGCCTCCTTCAGGTTCCCTTTATCTAAACATTTCTTCAAATTCTTATTACCTTCTACAAACCTTTTTGCTTTCTAAAGAATTTAATTTGAATTTTATTGACATAGATATTTTTTAAAATTCTCTATACCTTTTTGTGGGATTTCTCACAATTCATTGGATCTAAATATTATTTTCTCTAACACTGTGATGAGAAAATAAATACAAATAAGAATAAGTGACCTATTCTTGATTTAATGTAAATCTCAAAATCAACATCGAACCCTTTCCTACATGTATACACATTATTAATGTAATCAAGTGGATGTGTTTGAACAAATCTTCATAACTAATTATATTAGTTTTATTGAAGTATTTAACGTCCATGTTAATAATGAAAGAATCAAATATGACAAGTATTATAAACTATTATATATGCATTTGGGAATCAATGGTACATGATATTGTGATGTGATGGTTGACCCTAGAATCTGAGTCAATATTATAATAAAAATAATGATATGTCAAGAAAATCAATGTGAGTGACAAATTGTAAAGGATATTTTACCATATATATATTCTCATTTTAATTGATCCAAGTTCTAACAAAGAAATAACCATACAAAAAAATTTCTCAAAAATGATTGAATAAAATAAAATGAATAGATGCAAATTACAAAATATCAAGACATTTCTCTAAAAGTAGCAACAAATCTCCACCTTTGCAACAAAATCTTGTTCATTGAAAGACCATACATGAATATAGTTAACAACAAAATGTGTGCATCATGAAATAATAGATATTGATGATATTTACATGCTAAAGAACATGAGAAGATAATGATTAGTGTAGTACCCCTACTCGTTTGAACTCATTGGACTCATATTTTATTGGTTGTTTTTAGTGGATACATTACCATGATTTGTATTCAGACTTATATGACATTATTTCATGTTTTATCTTGATATGAGATGCATATTTTTTTTGTAGTATTTCAGTACTTGTGATTTATGGCATTTTATGGATTATTGCTATGTACTGACACTTTACTTTAGCTATGCATTGTGGAATTATATGTTGTGTGTCTGCGAGTGTATTGGATGCAAGGGGACAATTTTCCTTCACTCATTTTGGTGAGACAGGGAACGTTATGATTCTCCTTCATTGGTGTGTATGCCATGTTTTCTATATTGTATATATGCATGTGTGGTTTGGTGATGCAAGATATTTTAGGTACAAGTATTGGGTAGGTACGGGGTATCGTCTCCACCTAGCTTCACAGGTCTGAGCGTGCCTTATATTTTCTGATGGAAGTAGAGGAGATAGAAGTTGACCCTATTTTACTCGGTTACACTCATGTGACTATCATCGCTTGGTCGTCCTGTCAGTTTGTTCGGCCTTCATATTTTGTTGTTTGATATTTTATGAGTAGTTGCTTGAGGTTTGCTCAGTTTGTGTGTTTAGTGATTTTAATTATTGCATGTTACGTTTTATTTGTCTTGGAAGGGTGAAAAATTGTTAATAATGTGAATTAAATAGTGACTCTATGATTTAACGTCCTTCGTGTAGAAGTATGTGAATTATAGAAACTATATTCTATGTTTGGTTTTCAAAATTATACTATAGTTGTACGTATTTTAAATTTTAGCAATCAATTATAAACTTATATATATATATTCAAAGGTGAATATAGTTTATGACTAATTATATTGATTATTTAATATGATTTATGATAAGTTGAATAATTTGGATTTTACAACCTAACATACTATATATCGAATGGTTATTGTCTTTTGTACAAAAAGAAATGCATCTTTATTAAGGATCATTTTGTTTTTGTATTGATGCAAGTTAGATATACATGGTAGTTAATAACTCTGATTGTATCAAATACACATAAATACGTATATGTTTTGAGGAGAATAATTAAATTAAGTTTATGCGATCATCATCTTATGCTACAAACATGATTATCCATAGAATGTATTTATGAATATTCGCATTATATAAATTATGAATATTATTTTAATAAAAAAAATAAAATATATATATATATATATACACATATATATACTTAAATTGTTAAATAAAGATTAATGTTTAGATATATATATTAATGAAAGGATCATTAACTATATATTAAAAATATAATAAAAATGAAATTAAAAAAAAACTAAAAAGTTGAAAGAAAAATAAAATGGTGGGTTTAAAGAAAGTTATTTAGACAATAACTAGGGTGGCCGATAGTAATATCGACCACCTCCCTTAATTAAAGGGAGGGGTCAGTATTACCAGCGACCACCCTCCTCCCTTTTTAATATACATACCCCACATTGCAGCGAACGCGGTGGGAGGAACCAATCATTATGCAACCATGTCCATTAAGATATGTGGTGGTAGGGATTAATGTAGGGGTAGGAATTAATGTAGGGATTAACTTGGAAAGTAATGTGGTTCCCCAACCCACGTAAACCCACCCGTATCCACCATGATCAACATGTATAAGATATTTATTTAACTTGCATGTTTTTAGGAAGTTATTTTTAGTAAACTCGACTTAGTCTTGGAGTTGAAAGCCTCATGGATAATCTATAATTATGGACTTAACAACTTTAAAGGTTTGGTGTCACAAAATAGATAATAAATAATTTTCATGGTGAACACATAAGTGTTCAAATATAATTAGGATTGTTATGATACAATTAGATCTGAAGTGGTATCATCTAGTAGAGATAGCCTGAAAGTAGGAAAGTGGGTAGACGACAACACTATGTATAGACCATTGAGTTGGAAGAGAAGGAGGAGGTGAGAGGCAACAAAGGATTAGAGAATGGAATGAAGAAGAGAAGGTAGGAAAAGATATAGAGGAAGATATCAAATAGAAAGTTGGAGCAGAGAGAAATAAAGAAAAAGAGAGAAAGATAGAGGAGAGCAAGAACGTAGAAGAGTGACAAGAGATTAGGGAGAATGGAATAGTGGATATTTTGATGTGTTTACGATCAAGTTGTAAAAGATCAACAATGATCATCTCCGATTTAGTGTCAAACTTAGGGGTTACACTCTTGAATGAGTGTTAATTACTTTATTATTATCAGAGAAATTCTCAAAATATAGAAAGGGTAAGGACTCAGAATAGAGATCTTTTGAGATAGCAGAGCGCCGAGGTGTAAAGTATTGGAACCAGACGTATTGCAAACAATTTGAAGTTATCAAGGATCATAATAGCCATGGATCGTGTTTCTTGAGGTAGGCTCAAATCTAGTATGTTTTGTTGAAAGGATTTAAGAGATTAAGAATGATCTAGATTTATATTTATGAAATATTTAGAGTCACAATATCAATCAATTTATTACAATCATGTAAGTATAGATGCATTAATGATATATTTCATGAAAGTTGGTAGTTTAAAATTAGTGAAACTGTTAGAAAATTAGATCACCCAATCCTTTAGAAACAGTGTTAGAGGATAGAGAGAGAAACTGTAAAATTAAACTAGGAGAAGATGAAACATTAGGTTTATGACTTATTAAATAGTGTATTAATATAGCTGTAATTCTTAATTTCTGGAAGTCTTAAATTGAAAGCTATTTATGCATTTTGACTGTTTTAAGGAAAGATTGCCTGTATTGGGATCTTGTGTAAATGGTATTTTCAGTCAAGTTTAAATTTTGTTGCAATTCTGGTTGAGTTGTCATTGTGTCCTATGTTATTATATCTCCTTAGTCAAACCTTATTGATGTGAGCCATTGTGTGTTTTGTCCAAATGGTCAATCTTGGGTTAGTGATTATGTATCCTTCACCTATGGTATGTCAGCATTAAGTATGGTTGTCTGTGTCACCATAGAGTTCTCGTAGAGAGACCTTTCCTGTAGTGTCCTATGAGAGCGAGTGGCTTTCGAGTGGGGGCTATGCTCAAAGTGGATGACACGATAACCCGTCGAAAGTCAGTTAAAAAGTGATAACCTAGTAATTGATTTGGGATGGGTGAGATAAATATTAATTAAGATAATGTACCTCATGCATAGGTGAGTGCTAGTACAAGGCTCATAATGTTACGAGTAGGCCCAGAATGGAAAACTTATCACCTTGTCATCATGAAGGGATTTGTAGGGTCCATATGAGACTTATTTGGAACCAGAGATTCGGGAGAGGTTACCAAGATAACCTAGGATGGGGGACAAGACCTATGGACATTGTACCATGGTATCCATCTTATGCTATGTGATGACACTCTCTCCTTAGAGTCACTAATGTTTGTGAGTTGAGTCACATGGATTTTTTTGGAGTCTTGTAGTTCTTTCGTACTTGTCTTACTTTGCTTGCTTGAGGGATTTCTACTATCTCCTAGCACGGTGGGGTGGTTCCATTTCAAGATCACATGGTCGGGTGGTAGTGCCACTTCCCATCAGATGGTCTGGAATGTATCTTCAGGCGAGGAAGGGCTTTGCTGGTGTTTCTGGGTTCATGGTTCATGTACTAGCTCATGTTCGTGATCATTGTTCAGTTGAGACCTTGTGGTCATTGTATCAACTTTTATGCAACCTTGATATTGTAACTTTGTAATCCATGGTATTATTGGAGACCATGTATTTATGGATATTGTAAAAAGTGAATCATTGGAATGTATGTTAATTTAGTTGCTTTAATCTTTTGTATATATGTTCTATAGGAAATGAATGCATTGAAGTACTTTGATTGTTTCACTATGGAATTTAGATGTATGTGCAGATTTTATCTTAAGCATTTAATTTTCCTAATTAGCTATACAGTAGGATTAACTGTGATGTCAATAAATTCTATGAAGTAATCTTCATTGGTAACCCTTAGGAGATAATACGTTAGACTTCCGCTGTGTCGTTAAACATGCTATTGATATGATTGTGCACTTAATCTTTAAAAAATAATTTTTACGCCCTTTTATTGGCCTAGATGTACTGTTTTCCTTTAGGGTTTCTATCAGGGCATTACATTTGATATCAGAGCCTAAGTTTCAACACTCAGTACTCTGGGTTTGTAGTGTGCCTATTCAACTTGACCTTTTTGCTTAGGTCTTAATGTTTGAGTTTCCCTTGTTTATCCTTGCCATAGATCTAAACTGTTTTCTCTTTGTAGTGCTAGGTCATGGCTAAGAAAACTAGGGGAGGTGGCCAGTAGAGTTGGCTATAGGTGTTCGTGTTTCTGTAGATGCCATTGTTCCCAGTTGTGAGTTGGACCTAGGAACCATAGTTGTTTCAATTGACCTTTGAGTCATTCCTTTGGGTGCTTATAGAATTGTGTTGGGAATGGATTGGATATCTTTCCACAGTGATTGCATAGACTATTGCAAGAAGACAGTGGAGTGTTTAGATGACCTTGGTAATAAAGTGGAGATTGTTGGAGTTAAGAGACTAATATCCCTACGTATGATCTCAACTATGAAACTTAAGTGGTGCATGCGTAGAGGGTGTCCACTTTTTGCAGTTACTCTTGAGGACATGGATGAGTCAGAGAGTCGAGAAATCACTCTTGATAGTCACCCTATTCTTCGAGAGTATGTTGATGTGTTTCCATTGGATATTCCTGGTATTCCTCCGAAGCAAGACATAGACTTTCACATTGATTTTGTTCCTAGTGCAGAGCCTATTTCAAGAGCCCCATATCGTATGACCACTCAGGATTGAGTGAGTTGAAGTTGCAGCTAGAGGAATTGTTAGCCAAGGGATTCATTGGTCCTAGTGTCTCTCCTTGGGGTGTGCCTATTATCTTCATGAAGAAGAAGGATGGTTCTCTTCAGTTATGAATTGATTACCAACAACTGAATAAGGTAACCATCCGGAATCGATATCTATTGCCTCGTATAGATGATCTTTTCGATCAGGTCAAGGGAGCCAAGGTGTTTTTAAGATTGACCTGAAATTTAGATATCATCAATTGCGCATTTAGGATGCAGCGAAGATAAGAGAGTTGCATTCTTACTTATTTTAGGCTTCTAGGAGTAAGCCTAGTTTTGCGGGGGAGAATGTAGTACCCCTACTTGTTTGAACTCATTGGACTCATATTTTATTGGTTGTTTTCAGTGGATACATTACCATGATTTGTATTCAGACTTATATGACATTGTTTCATGCTTTATCTGGATATGAGATGCATTATTTATTTGCAGTATTTCAGTACTTGTGATTTATGGCATTTTATGGATTATTGCTATGTACTGACACTTTACTTTAGATATGCATTGTGGAATTATATGTTGTGTGTCTGCGAGTGTATTGGATGCAAGGTGATGATTTTCCTTCACTCATTTTGGTGAGACAAGGAACATCGTGATTCTCCTTCATCGGTGTGTATGTCATGTTTTCTATATTGTATATGCATGTGTGGTTTGGTGATGCAGGATATTGCAGGTACAAGTACCGGGTAGGTACGGGGTATCGTCTCCACTTTGCTTCATAGGTGTAAGCGTGCCTTATATTTTCTGATGGAAGTGGAGGAGATAGTAGTTGACCCTATTTTACTCAGTTTGACTCGTGTGAGTGTTGTCAGTTGGCCATCCTATTAGTTTGTTTGGCCTTCGTATTTTTTTGTTTGATCTTTTATGAGTAGTTGCTTGAGGTTTGCTCAGTTTGTGTGTTTAGTGATTTTATTTATTGCATGTTATGTTTTATGTGTCTTGGAAGGGTGAAAATTTGTTAATAATGTGAATTAAATAGTGACTCTATGATTTAACGTCCTTCGTGTAGAAGTAGGTGAATTATCAAAACTATGTTCTATGTTTGGTTTTGAAAATTATACTATCGTTGTATGTACTTTAAATATTAGGAATTGATTATAAACTTATATATATATTCGAAGGTGAATATAGTTTATGAGTAATTATATTGATTATTTAATATGATTTATGATAAGTTGAATAATTTGGATTTTACGACCTAACGTACTATATATCGAATGGTTATTGTCTTTCTACAAAAAGAAATGCATCTTTATTAAGGATCATTTTGTTTTCATATTGATGCAAGTTAGATATACATGGTAGTTAATAACTCTGATTGTATCAAATACACATAAATACGTATATGTTTTGAGGAGAATAATTAAATTAAGTTTATACGATCATCATCTTGTGCTACAAACATGATTATCCATAGAACGTATTTATGAATATTTGCATTATATAAATTATGAATATTGTTTTAATTTTATATATATATATATATGTATACTTAAATTGTTAAATAAAGCTTAATGTTTAAATATATATATATATTAATGAAAGTGTCATTAACTATATATTAAAAATATAATAAAAATAAAAATTAAAAAAAACTAAAAATTTGAAATAAAAATAAAGTGGTGGGTTTAAAGAAAGTTATTTAAACAATAACTAGGGTGGCCGATAGTAATATCGACCAACCCCCTTAATTAAAGGGAGGGGTCAGTATTACCACCGACCACCCTCCTCCCTTCGTAATATACATACCCCACGTTGCAGCGAATACGGTGGGAAGCACCGATCGTTATGCAACCAGGTCCATTAAGATATGTGGTGGTATGGATTAATGAAGGGGTAGGAATTAATGTAGGGATTAACTTGGAAGGTAACGTGGTTCACCAGCCCATGTAAACCCACCTGTATCCACCGTGATCAACATGTATAAGATAGTTATTTAACTTGCATGTTTTTAGGAAGTTATTTTTAGTAACGTCGACTTAGTCTTCGAGTTAAAAGACTCATGGATAATCTATAATTATGAACTTAACAACTTTAGAGGTTTGGTGTCACAAAATAGATAATAAATAATTTGCATGGTGAACACATAAGTGTTCAAATATGATTAGGATTGTTATGATACAATTAGATCTAGAGTAGTGTCACTTAGAATCAATCCACCTCTAGTAAAGATAGCCTGAAAGTAGGAAAGTGGGTAGATAACAACACTATATATAGACCATTGAGTTGGAAGAGAAGGAGGAGGTGAGAGGCAATAAAGGATTAGAGAATGGAATGAAGAAGAGAAGGTAGGAAAAGATATAGAGGAAGATAGCAAATAGCAAGTTGGAGTAGAGAGAAATAAAGAAAAAGAGAGCAAGAACATAGAAGACTGACAAGAGATTAGGGAGAATGGAATAGTGGAGATTTTGATGTGTTTACGATCAAGTCGTAAAAGATCAATGATGATCATCTCCAATTTAGTGTCGAACTTAGGGGTTACACTCTTGAATGAGTGTTAATTACTTTATTATTATCAGAGAAATTCTCAAAATATAGAAAGGGTAAGGACTCAGAATAGAGATCTCGTGAGATAGAAGAGTGCCTAGGTGGAAAGTATTGGAACCTGGACGTATTGCAGACATTTTGAAGTTATCAAGGATTGTAATAGTCATGGATCACATTTCTTGAGGTAGACTCAAATCTAGTATGTTTTGTTGAAAGGATTTAAGAGATTAAGAATGATCTAGATTTATATTAATGAAATAGTTACAGTCACAATATCAATCAATTTATTACGATCATGCAAGTATAGATGCAATAATGATATATTTCATGAAAGTTGGTAGATTAAACTTAGTGAAACTATTAGAAAATTAGATCACTCAATCCTTTAGAAATAGAGTCAGAGGATACAGAGAGAAACTCTAAAATTGAACTAGGAGAAGATGAAACATTAGGTTTATGACTTATTAAATTGTGTATTAATATAGTTGTAATTCTTATTTTTTGGAAGTCTTAAATTGAAAGCTATTTATGCATTTTGGCTGTTTTAAGGAAAGATTGCCTGTATTAGGATCTTGTGTAAATGATGTTTTCAGTCAAGTTTAAATTTCATTGCAATTCTAGTTGAGTTGTCATTGTGTCCTATGTTATTATATCTCCTTGGTAAAACCTTATTGATGTGAGCCATTGTGTGTTTTGTCCAAATGGTCAATCTTGGGTTAGTGATTGTGTATCCCTCACCTGTGGTATGTCAAGATTAGGTATGGTTGTTTGTGTCGCCATAGAGTTCTCATAGATAATCCTTTCCAGCAGTGTCCTATGAGAGAGAGTGGCTTTCGAGCGGGGGTCGTGCCCGAAGTGGATGATAGGATAACCCATTGAAAGTCAGTTAAAAAGTGATAACCTAATAATTGATTTGGGATGGGTGAGATAAATATTAATTAAGATAGTGTACCTCGTGCATACATGAGTTCTAGTACAGGGCTCATAATGTTACGAGTAGGCCTGGAATGGCAAACTTACCACCTTGTCATAACGAAAGGATTGGTAGGGTCCACATGAGACTTAGTTGGAATCAGAGGTTCGGGAGAGGTTATGAGGATAACCCAGGATGGGGGCCGAGACCTATGGAGGTTGTACCATGGTATCCATCTTAAGCTATGAGATGACATTCTCTCCTTAGAGTCACTAGTGTTTGTGAGTTTAGTCACATGGATGTTTACGGAGTCTTGTATGTCTTTCGTACTTGTCTTACTTTCCTTGCTTGAGGGTTTTCTACTATCTCCTAGCATGGTGGGGTGGTTCCATTTCAGGATCACATGGTCGGGTGGTAGTGCCACTTCCCATTAGATGTTCTGGAATGTATCTTCAGGCAAGGAAGGGCTTCGTTGGTGTTTCTGTGTTCGTGGTTCATGTACCAGCTCATGTTTGTGATCATTGTTCAGTTGAGACCTTGTGGTCATTGTATCAACTTTTATGTAACCTTGATATTGTGACTTTATAATCCATGGTATTATTGGAGACCATGTATTTATGGATATTGTAAAAAGGGAATCATTGGAATGTATGTTAATTCAGTTGCTTTAATCTTTTGTATATATGTTCTATAGGAAATGAATGCATTGGAGTAGTTTGATTCTTTCACTATGGAATTTAGATGTATGTGTAGATTTTATCTTAAGCATTTAATTTTCCTAATTAGTTGTACAATAGGATTAACCGTGTCGTCAATAAAGTCTATGAAGTAATCTTCGTTGGTAACCCTTAGGACATCATACATTAGACTTACGTTGTGTCGTTAAACATGCTATTGATATGATTATGAACTTAATCTTTAAAAAAAATATTATTACACCCTTTTAGTAGTCTAGATGTACTGTTTTCCTTTAGGGTTTCTAGCGGGGCATTACAATTAGACTTATGACCCTTAGGTTGACTTGTTTTCATTTAAATATATCTATATAAAAAAAACCAAGAAACGTGATTTTTTTAATTATTTTTGTAACTTAAGATTTAATTAATTTATTTAAGAATTATTATTTCACTCTCATTTGAAGAGCTATTTTTGTTTCTTTAAGAGTTATTTTATAGTTATTCTTTTAGTCATTTTGATACATAATTGTTATATTTTTATTTTTATTTTCATGATAATAACATATGACTATTTCATATCAATTAAAAGCTATTTTATTTAGCATATGACTCTTTCATAATGAAAAATTTTGATTAGATTTTTTACTTTTATTAAGGTTGACATGTTGTCATTTAGATATATCTGTCTAAAAACAAGTTTTGAATTATTTTTGCACTTTCATTAGAGAACTATCTTTGTGCAGTCGCTATGTTTTTGTGAGAAGAGTTTTTTGAGATATATATTCCTTTACACATACATGATGATAACAATTCTCATAGCAAACAAAAGAAAACCGATTAAAAAAAATTAAGAGGCAGCAACTAAAAATAATGGGAAAGCATTCATAGTTGGAGCATAGAGTATATTCCATATTGCGAATTTTTTATTAATAAGTAAATAAAAAAGTTATGAGGAAATGTTTTGAATATATATATATATATATATATATATATATATATATATATATATATATATATATATATATATATAAGCTTAATCTATGCAACGAAATTAGGTAAACTACAAATTAATCACGGGTTAGACATCAAATGTAATTAATCGATTAAGGAACACTTCAATTTGCAAATCTATTATTTATAAATAGATTTGAGGATTAAAAGTAGGTTGGTCAAATCTATTTGCAAATCTATTATTTATAAGTAGCTTAAGTACTTTATTTTTACAATTGGAAGATTTAAAATTCAAAAATAATTTACTTTTATTAAATTAAAGAAAGTTATTAAAATGGAATACCAATAGATATTTACGATAAGTAAGCATGTTGTTCTTTTATTAGGGTCAAAATATCTATTTAATTATTTTTTATTTCTTGTACTAAATAAATAAACTAAAACTATTTTTTGAATGAGCATAGTATCTATTATAGAATGAGGATATATATATATATATATATATATATATATATATATATATATATATATATATATATATATATATATATATAGTTTACTGAGTAGGAATTTTTCTATATTATTTTAGTTTGGATTTGATATTTTTTAAATAATTATTTTAATGTTGAAATTTGTATAGCAACATTTCTTTTAATTTTGTGTTGTATTCATTCTCTCATACTTTTACATGATGTACATTCATGTATTTTATTTTATTTAAATGAATTGCACAAGTAACATTTAATTCTTAAATATTAATATATCATAAACATATATATAAATAATAAAATAAAAATTTAAAAGTTATAAATTTAAATAGTTTTTTAATTGGAGTAATAAGAAGAAATATAAAAAATAAGAAGAAATATTAATGATCAAAAGATTAAATTTATCAATGTAATCTATCTCATAAGTTAATTGTTTTATTATATCATTACAATATACAATAAAGAATTATAGGTGATTGATGAGGAGGATCTAACTATTGATATAGGGATACTACGATTAAATTAGGGTTCAATTATGACAATGATTAAGATTAGAGTTAAAATTAATGTTAGGGTTAGGGTTCAATATAAGGTCATGGATCGCAACTTAAGGTGTGGCTATGCTCCCCATGGTCTTGAGTTAGAGTCCCCAACTGTGTTAAATTTGTTTGTGTTTCTACCTTGTGAGTGGGTCGTACACACTGGAGGATTAGTCTCTCTTCAGTGAGGACACCTCTAGGTTCCACAATAGTGAATATAAATTTTTTTATTTCAACAAGGGTTTAATCAGGGTTAGGGTTCAAGTTCTATGATAAAAATAATATTATGATTAGGTTTGGATTTCAAATAAGATAAGGGTTGGGGTTCAATTATGGTTAGAATTTAATTAAGGTTATAGTTTTGGTTCAATGAAAAGGCTTTACAAACTTTTGAGAAGATACAATTGAATTTGAATGGTACAACCTTTACAATCATCCCCTACATGTGCGGTTTTCCCATAAATCTCACTAAGCATTAATTGGTTTGCTATTTTTTTTTATCTTTACATTGTGATACTCTACTAAGTTATTCTCTCTACTTTGGTTAGTGAAGTAATTATAATGTATTTATCAATTATAATGTAGTTTTTACATTATGTGATTTTTTATCCTCTAATATATTATTTAAAGTATATTTTACTATCGGTGTAACCCTTGCACCTTGTTTTGGTGCAAGTGCTAGTATATATAGATATTTAAAATGGTACATAGATGTAGCTTTAAAATTACTTTATAGATATTGGCAATACATGATGAGACTTAAGTTGATACATAGATGTAGCTTTAAAATTACTTTATAGATATTGATAGCACATGGTGACACTTAAACTGGTACATAGACACTCACAAATACCTATGTGATTACACCAATAGTGCAGATACAAGATGATAATACTCCATATATATAATATATAAAGGCGTGGGGTGGAATGGTGGAGGGGCTAAATAAAGGCCTTAGCTGATTATTTGGTGGTTAATGAGCATAATATTCTTATATATATCTAGGGACAAAATTCAACACTATAGTTAGTGCTACCAGAAGGGCAAGTGAAAGTGTTGGAATTATCATCCTTGGCATAACTATAGACTTGAGGGCACTGGTTCTTGAAGATCATCGAGTAGCTTGTGGCAGGGCAACTATTGGTTAATTTCATATTTTAATACTTAGTCCTTTCTCTTTTTAAATTTTTGTCAGCTCAAAGTTAAGGTGTTTAATTATTAAGTCTTTAGTCAACTCAAAATTAGGGTGTTCAATTATGGGATGTTTTTTAAATTGAAATAATACATGACTAACAGAATAATACAAGAAAAGGAAATAATAAGAACCTATGTCTACCCAACATTATATTTAGCATAGGTTACAAAGGCCTTTTCAAAAAAAATTCTAAGTTTCTCCTTCGTAACTCATGCTAAATATAATGTTGGATAGACATTTCTGTAATAAGACTGCCATCAGTAGCACCAATAGTTGTCAAAAAGAACAACAACAATATTATTGGGTGTTAATAATATGTTCCCATCTTGAAATTCAAAATAGTGATTTATTCTTTTAAATAGACTCAATTAAAGTTTAACAAAACAATGTAATTGACTTCACTCTCTCTTGAATAAATCTATGGGTATTTGAGTCTCTTTAATGAATAACTTGTTTCCAAAAGTCTTTGAGTATGAATTTTTTCTATTCAATTGACTCAAAAATTAAAATCTCATTCGCTAACAAGAATCTCAAAATAAAGAATTTATAAGTGTTGGTGTAATTATTTATTCATGTTGGATATTATTACACCTTACTTAAGTTTACTTAGGTACATGCATATCATAGTAGTTTAGATATGAGACACTTGGGTGTTTGTGCCACTTTGGGATAGTGTGTGTAGGAGAATTTCCACCTTTTGTGGTCTTGCTGTTACATTCCACATTCGTTGGGTGATCCACCTCATGTGGAATATTTTATTGTTTCTCCTACCTACCACACCTATTTCCTACCTACCCTTGTTTCTCATTGAGCCACATGTCATGTTTGTGTGCTCACATATCCATATAGCCTTGTGTATATAATAATGCTCATATTCATTGTATGTAATGCTTGATGATCCAGTTGATCAGTATTTTCATCTTGATAGAATAAAGTTTATTCCTATCATTTATTTTGTCTCTCTATTTCACTTTTAATTGAGCTCTTGATCTTGGCAAAATTTCACATGGTATCAGAGCCTAAAGGTCTTCTTTGATTAGTCATTTTTTGGAGGCTTCAATTTTTGGATCTGGGGAGGTGATATCATTGGATGTGTCCTACAGTGATTTGGACATCATAGTTGAGTCTAGGAGGTCATTTCCATGAATATTGACTATAAAGTTGGCCTATTTTGGTGAGGGAAAAAAATTTCGCCAATTTTGCTATATTTTGTATGGATTTTGCAAAAAAAAATTCAATTAATTTTCTATGAAAATAATTTTTCTATTATTTGTATTCCACAGAAAATAATTTTTTTATTAGGGCGGACTAGTTTTATTTTATTAAAAAAAATCAAAATATTTTTTTCAGGGGGTTCCCCCTCCCCCAAACCTGTACTGCTAAATCTTTTTGTAGGGGTCGTATGTTGCACAGTTTGTAGCACCATACCACCTGTGTCTCCCTCCAATGTCCTTTGCGTCGATGTCATACCATCTACCACCTCCCTCTCTGGATCTCCACAACGGCCTTTGCTCTCGCTACTCCGGTGACCCCTTGTGTGTTCCTCGACACTGTTTGACCTACTGGAAACCATACTCCCTCTAGGATCCACTGCTCCCAGCCAAAAATGATCTTCCTCCTTCCACCTACTGTAGCTTCCCTCACCGGCGACCTCCTTCACTAGAGGGCCCTCCTCCTTCCTGTGCTTTCGACACCAGCATCTATCTCTATTGTCTGCCGTCGACATTTGTTCACCAGCCAATGTGTATGTTAGATACTTGATTAGTCCCAAAGACACTGAGAGGGGGGGGTGAATCAGTGTCCAACCAGTCGACAAAATATTTTAAAATTTTTGCAACTTTATAACCCAAATTAATATACTGGTAAATAAGTAATAATGCAATAAAGTGAAATGAGAGTATAACCATGAATGCACACCATAACATAGATATTTTTGGTAGGGAAACCCGGTAGGGGAAAAACCTCAGTGGGATTTGTGACCCACAATATTTATTCATATCACAATATTTACTCGCTAGCCAATATGAATAAATATTACTTATACAATAGGGGCCTGCACATGCTGGAAGGCCGACAGCCTAGATTTCACTGCTCAATCACAGAAATTAGTCACACTGACTAAAAAATTGGATGATTAAATCCAATGATAATGTACTACTCAAAATAGCATCTTCAATGCTGGATTCAGTACTGGTTTAATCTCTATCAGATACCTCTGCCACAAACCTTTATTCTCTCTGCTATGCTCTTATTCTCTCATAAAATAATTACATCATAATGCATATACAGATATTCGCTCTTATATACCACTTATATTCATTACCTAATTACATTTCACTTACTTACAAAATGACCTTTAAGATCTCATACATATATGAGTGTTTACAATACATCATGTCGGCTATACAATATAAATACAAAACAAAACAATATAGTTTCCATGTTGGCTCAAAGTCTTGGTAAGATCTTATGTTAGTGTAGAATGGATGTCGGTGACAATAACCTTATTGTGCCTGTCGGTGTTGGTAAAAGATGTCTGTTGCCAGTGTAACCTATGAACCATGTTACTAGTTGGTTGCCATCAATGACAACATCAACTATTCTCATCTGAGTGTATAATGCCAACAATCTCCCCCTTTGACATTGATGGCAAAACTAATGAGAAAAAACCAAAAACTGATATCCAAAAATGAAGTCCAAAACTGATCCAAAAATAAGAGTGCTCCCCCTAAGCAAATGATCCCTTCCCAAAAATAAGAGTGCTCCCCTTGAGAAAATGATCCCTTCTATACATTTTTGTTCACACTACTACTCCCCCTTCAACATCAATGACAAAGGATGTCAAAAAAAAGAATCAAAGAGTTCAAAATTCTACCTCATAGCATGTAACTGGTTGTGTACAATCTAAAATATATCCACCAAAATCAGATTAAGACTCTACATGCATTTAGTGCTATCAGAAATAATGGGTTCAGTCTATTGGATCATCCTGGTCAGACAATGCATCTTTTTCTCCGATGATCTTTCTCCTTGAATTTTTTCTTTAGATAGCTCAATCCGCTGAGTTAAAAGGTTGTCCAATCTAGGAACAAATTTATTTTTCAGCTCCCATGCCTTCATTCTTATCCTTTCTTTTTCTTTTTTTAATTTTTCAATCTTTCCCCCAAAAACTACCATTTCTTGATAAAAAACAGAGGTAAGTTTGAAAGAACCTATCATGTGGTCTTCTATATCATCAATCTCTTTTTGTATTTTCTTTATCTCTTCATCAATGTCCTCTATTAGGTGGTGAGGCTTGCATGCTTCCTTATATAATTTTTTATATTCCAGAATAGTGGAATTAAGTGCTGGTAACAAAGAATCAATATGCTCAGTACAATCCTTAATAGTCTTATCAAACAATTCACCTTTCTCCTTTTTCACCCTTTCCTTAAAAATCTCTTCATTAGTTTTATCTACAGTTAGAATATTTGAAGCATTGAATTTGGATAATGTGTCCAATTTACCTAAAGATCCATCAATATGATCAACTTTACATGTCAGTGCAATCATTTGTAAAATAGGTAAAGTATCATGAATCGCCTTAAATGCTAAGGTGTTGCAATCTGTGATCCTGTTTATGGAATCCAAGTACATCTGTCACATTTGTAGGTTTGTAATCCATAGTGGAAGTGCTAGATGGAGTGTGAGGTTCTGCAGTTGGTTTCTTCTCATCTCTAGATTCCTTAACCACTTGTGCTATCTTGTTTCCATCATTGACCTCTTCTTTATTCACTATTTCTTCCTTTTGCTCACTCTATTTTACAACTTTGTTTTCGTCCTTACCATCATCCTTACTTTCTGCCTCGCTGACTGCCAATTTAGCTACACTTTGTTCTTGTCCTTTTTCTACTTCAATTTTTTGCTTCTATTTCTATTTCTACTAGTTTCTCAATGTTAGGTTGAGTATCATCAGGGATGGTATCAGGCTTCTTAACGTCAGCTGGTATCTCAATGTTCTGAGAGTCAACAGTGTTGACCAGTGACTCAGAGATCTCAATATTTGTAACTTCAATTTGCTTTACCTCTTTGGTTTCCTTATCCATGACAATGTTGAAGTCCCGAGTGTCCATATTCATGGTAAAAAGAATGTTTGACTCCGGATTAGTGATATCTTGTGTCATTTCCTTTGCCTTCTCTTCTGGTTGATTGTCAGGTTGTATCAATGCCTCTGTAGTTATTACTGGGGTTCCATGTGCCGGTCAAGGAAGGTTATCCTTGACCATGATATTAGGTACACTACCAATTTTTCCTTTACCCTTATCCTTTTGATATACCTTTGCAAAAGACACATCCATTTTTTGTATATCCTTTTCTTCTTTCTTCTCTTTTTTCACAAAAAATATATCTCATTTGTCTGTCATTTCATCTGCAATTTGCTTTACTTTGCCTACCATAAGGCTAACCTGTTGGTGACCACTCACAAAAATTGTTCTATTTTCTTCTAATCTTAAGTCATCAATTTCCTATTTGGAATTAATAGGATGCACAACAAGTAGAGCCTCTACATTCAATTTCTTGTCTAATTCCATTATCGACATTCTCTTAGCCTCTAACCTCAAGTATAAATCATTAGGTAGATCATCTATGACTTCAATAAGAACTTTGTTGTAGATATCAAGGTGAAAAATAATGCTTTCCTCTATGTTATCCTTATCCGAATCTTTGAAAGAATGATAAAATTTATTGACATTACTAAGGTTATCTTCTTGTGTGATTTCATTGATCAACTCTTCTGGTGTAAGAGTATTCAGTTCCTTAGGTTCTTATTTCTTCTTTGGAGTCACTTTCTTCTTCTGACCAATGGGATCTCTTACAGCCTATTGTTTGTTCCTTTGAGTCCTTGATTTCTTGGGAGATGGACTAGGTGCCGGTGAGGGTTTTCTTTTCTTCCTGTCCACTCTCTTGAATTCAGTTGCCTTATCATCATCAACATCAAATGAAGTAGCCACAAGGGAAATGTGAGCTACCAGTATCTACTATGATTGAATTTTTGTCACACTAGCAGTAATATCACTAAGATTCATCAACCCTTTTGTAACATCTTTTACCATTTTAGAAGCATCTTTCATAAATTTATATCTTTTCTTCCTCTGCTTCATCATAGCAACATCACTTTCAATGGTTTCAGAATTACCAAATATTTTCTCTGATGGTTCTCGTGGAGCATCTAGGAGTATTTTAGCATATGAGTCCAAGATGTGAGACTCCACCTCATATCCCATTTTAGTAATCCATATAGTTTTGGGTCTAACTGCTTTCATCCAGATTTTATCTCTCTTCACTACAAAGCATATTTGTTTGTCTTATTTATCTACGATGCTCTGAGAAATCCTTTCCCTATGTTTCATCTTGGTTTGGAAATTTTTTAAATACTCTTTCACCAACTCATCACTGTTAGCTCCCATACTAGTAATTGCCTCCTTTATCTATTTTCCAACAAAAATATCATAGGCAAAATCCTTATGTCCTATACCGGGGATCTCTTTTGAAAAGTAAAGCATTAAACTTACTAATAGACTTCCAAATTTGAAGGTTCCTTTCTTATCACCTTTGATCTTATGCAAATTCTCTAACAGTTCATCCTTTAACCATTCACAAATATCAATCTTTGCATTGTTCAATATCATCTCATGTGCACTATGACTGCATGAACTAGATACATAATTAAACCTATTTGTATGACCAACTTTATATCCAATGATGATGCTAGCAAATTTAACATTTTTATCCTTTATATCATTGACCCTAAGTGACTGGTTGTCAAATGTAGCTCTGGCTAAGCTCATAACCTCTTTGTTAGGGATTTTCTTCTTCTTGTCACATCTAGAACTGGTGGAGAGTAAACCAATAACAGCCCTGATATCTTCCTTGGTAATCTTAAATACTAAGTCCAACCACATAAATTCTCCATGAACCTTTTTAACTATGAAATCCTTGAATGCTCTGAAAAGACCTTTGTTGCTTTGCTTTTAGAATTCCTTTGCTCAATTTTTCTCTCTTCGAATTCCTGGATGCTTGGTGAATTGAAATGAAAAGTTACAATGCCTTTATAACCAAAACCTAACTTACAACCACAATAAATGCTTTGTCGGTGAAGTGAAAACTCCACATATCCACCGGTAAAGAAGAAATATAACTTCTTACAACCAACCAAGGGTAAATGCATGATTTTCAATTTGTTTCTTTACCCCTAAGGATTATTCCTTAGTTAGATGAATAATCTCCTACCGGTGTAGAATTACCTTGTCCTACTGGTGCAGTGATAGATTCATCACTTCTCTGATCTCTCTTCCTAATCCATTGTTTAGAAAATTCTTGCTTGATTTAAGTTACCTTTTATTTGCCTTTGTTATTGGATCCTTTATTGTTCGCCTGTACATTCTTACTTCTACCAAATTTTGCAATATGCCCAATCTTGTTACATGCATAACAAGTTACATTGTTTCTTTGAATAGCCTTTCCATAACCTTGACCGGTATGACTTCTGTATTGATAAGATAAATGTCCAAATCTACCACAAACATAGCATTTCACATTCATTATGTAATTGTCTGAGTTATGACCATTTTTATTGCATTTGAAACATTGACCGGTGGGTAAGTTTCTATTCTGATTATTCCTAAATCTGCACTGATTTTCTCTATGACCAAATTTGTTGCAATTAAAACATTTCCCTTTAAATTTATAAGCATTAGGTTTCCTTACCAGTTTGTTGTGATCATGATTATTTGTAGTCCTGAAACTTTCTTCATGTTCAAATCCAAGTCCAATTGTTTCTCCATTAGGTTTCTAACTTTTCAACATATCAACAAGATTATCTGAACTCTTCTTGAATTTGTCTTTGTATTCATTTGTAGTGACCAACTCACTTTCCAAAGTGCTAAATTTTGTCAAAAGTTCCTCTTTGTCATGTTTCATGTAAATCAAATCAATTTTAAGCATATGATTTTCATAACTAAGCCTTTGAGATTCATCTGATCTTTCATTTAATCTTCTGGCCAAATCCTTTTCGTTCCTCTTTCTATCTTCAATATCTTTGCATAGTCTCATGGTTAAATCTTACATCTCATTCTTCATGTTACTGTTCTCTTGTCTCAATTTTTGTGCAATATCCCTAAGAGTTTATTTTTCTTCATCATCTTGATTTTGCAATTGCACATGTAATTCTTTTCTTTTATTCTTCGCTATAACCAAATTATCTTGAAGTTCTTTGATAAATTCCCAAGTAGTTCTGAGTTCATCTTCCAGTTTGATATTCTTCAATTTTTCTGCATCAAAATATTCGAAAGCTCCTTCCAACTATTGTCTCAAACTTTCCATCGGTACCATTCTTAGAATCTTCCTCAAGATGTTAAGCTTCTACAAATAGAGGACTAGGCTCTGATACAAATTGTTAGATACTTGATCAGTCCCAAAGACACTAAGAGGGGGGGTGAATCAAAGTCTAATTGGTAGATAAAAGATTTAAACTTGTTTGCAATTTTATAACCCAAACTAATATACCAGTAAACAAATAATAATGCAATAAAGAGAAATAACAGTATAACCATCAATGCACACCATAACACGAATATTTTTGGTGAGGAAACCCAGTAGGATTAAAACCTCAGTGGGATTTGTGACCCACAATATTTACTCAATGGCCAATATTAATAAATATTACTTATACAATAAGGGCCTGCACATGCAGGAAGGCCAATAGCCTAGAGCTTACTGCTCAGTCACAAAAAGAAGTCACACTGACTACAGTATAACCATCAATGCACACCATAACACGAATATTTTTGGTGAGGAAACCCAGTAGGGGAAAAACCTCAGTGGGATTTGTGACCCACAATATTTACTCAATGGCCAATATTAATAAATATTACTTATACAATAAGGGCCTGCAAATGCAGGAAGGCCAATAGCCTAGAGCTTACTGCTCAGTCACAAAAAGAAGTCACACTGACTACAAAATTAGATGATTAAATCTAATGACAATGTACTACTCAAAATATCATTTGCAATGCTAGATTCAATGTTGGTTTAAGATCTGTCAAATACCTCTTCCATAAACCTTTCTTCACTCTGATGTTCTCTTATTCACTCATAGAATAATTACATCATAATTCATATAAAGATATTCATTCTCGCATACCACTTATATTCATTACCTAATTGCATTTCACTTACCAAATGACCTATAAGATCTCATACATATATGAGTCTTTACAATACATCATGTCAGCTATACAATATAAATACAAAAAAAAAACAATATAGTTTCCATGTCGGCTCAAAGTGTCGGTAATATCTTCTATCGGTGTACAATGGATACCGGTAAGAATAACCTTGTTGTGCCTGCTGATGCTGATAAATGATGTCTATTGCTGGTGTAACATGTGAACCATGTTACCAGTTGGTTGCCATCAATAACAACATCAACTATTCTCATTTGAGTGTATAATTTCAACCGTGCATTTATGTCATCCTTTGTTCCAGGCTCCCACCCCTATTTTCCTAGCCCTCTTAGCCACCCTGCTTCTTGACAACAATCCAAATAAAAAACTCAGAGAGCCAACTTCCACCATGTGGCAGGCGGCCATTAGCCCGTGACCAATACCCATACAAAAATTCAGCAGTATGATAGTGCCACATTTAGTTCCTAGATTCGGCCACATAGGTGCCATATCATATGTCCATACAGTACGAATCCTATTAAAAATTGCCACATGTCATATCTGTACAGCCTGGGAAAGAGGTATGACAACCATTTTGATGGTCATATGGTCGTTAATTTTAAGATCATAGGTTGCTGATGTCAGCCTGCATCAACATTTTTTGAAAATTTGAAGACCCTCTCTTATTGAGCTTTTCAGTTTTGCAATCCAACATCAAATGGCCATATCTTGCTCATTTTTGCTTCTTTTTTGGTGCAATATTTTTTTAAATGGTCTAGAATTTTGTGCTCTTCATAGTGGTAGAGTAATTTTATGATCTTGATGTATGAATGTTTCATAATTTGCATATTCTCATGACTATACCTGTCTAATCCCCTATTTTGCAACTTTAGAGGCTTCGTTTGGGGTCATAATACCTCCTTTTTAGGTGCTATTTTTTTTTTAAATGCATAATTTTTTGTCTACTTTCATAATCTGCCATTATTTGTAGTGATTTTGAGTATAAATTGTACTTTTAGTATATGGTCATTTTTAGCCTATTTGGTACTTGCATTTTGCTTGGATCTCAGTTTAGATCACTTGCAATATTTTTTGAAGTCACTTATAGCCTATTTGAGGCAGTTGTAAGATTGAAATCAGAAGTTCACCTTGCCTTGTTTTGCAAGTGGCCCATTGTATATGCACTATGTATAAAGTGCCAAATCACCATTTTGGGGGAATGTCTTGTGTGATTGTGCCTCTCTCTATCTTGTGTTTTTTCATTTTCATGCTATGGGTTCTCCTAAATTTCCACTTTTAACTCCTCATAATTATGCATCAGGGAAGATAAAGGCATGGAGTATACTAATGAAAAAGGACACATTCATTATGTTAATGGAACTATAACAACACCACCTAATCCTATGGTTTATCCTAATGTTCAAATTGAATGGATCACTAAGAATGCTATGGCACTTGGAACTCTCAAAAAATATGTATCAGATGATCTCATTTTTTACATTGATAAGTGTACTACAATTAAAGAGGCTTGGAATATTTATGATAAATTGTATGGACAAGTTGATGAGCTTAAGGGATACAAGCTTTATAGTAAACTCACAATGTTGGATCCCAAGGATTTTGATACAATCAAAGATTTTATCACAAAAGAAAATGATCTAAGAGAAAAGCTAAAGGATTGTGGAATTGACAAAAAGGATGCTCAATTGGTTTATAACTTGTTGGACAAGCTTCCATCAGAGTATGCAACCTTTGTATCTAGCTTTCACACCCATAGGTTAGCTCAAGGTTCCTCATACACTTCTCCCTCATATGATTCATTCATGGAGATTTTGATACTTGAGCAATCTAATTTGACCAAGATGGGGATTCTCAAATCTTTAAAGTCACAAGTTTTGGTCACTAATAAGGGGAATCAAGCCACTCAAGGAAAAGGAAAGAATCAAAAGCAACCTAAGTCAAAACCACAACAAGATGGAGCACAATCCTCCTCTCCAAAACAAGGTGAATCACCTAATAGGAAATCATATAAGGATAATATTTTTTGTGTATATTACAAGAAGTTATAACATGATGAACATCATTGTTACAAGAAGGATATTGATGAGTTGAAGAATCTTCTTGAAAAGAACAAAATCAACCTACCTTCTAGAATGTCTACATTGGCTTCTTCTTCCAATGATAAAGGAAAGGATCACGCTTTTGGGACAGATAAAGGAAAGGGACAAGATCTTTGTGCTACTACAATTTATTATTAAGAGAGATGACTTCTATATTCAGGGGCTTCTCATCATATGGCATCTTCGCAGTCTATGTTCTCTTCATTTGAGTCATCCCACATGCCATAGATTTTGATGGGCAATCATACCTACATGTATGTGATTGGGAAAGGATCTATTTCCATTCGGGATAAATCCTTCAATGATGTGTTGTGTGTACCCCATTTGACAAACAATCTTCTTTCCATCTATCAAATCACACATGGGGCAACTGAGAAAATGTGGAGTTCACACCTGATTCAGTTATCATTAGAGACTTGGAGACTAGAGCTATAATTGTGATTGGGGTGGTTGATCATGCATCTTGGTTGTACTCCTTTTCACATTTTGGTCATATTGACGAGGTTGATTCTTCACATGATGATTCAGATTTTGAGGAGAACTTTGGGTACTTGAACTTGGGGATTCTCACATGTGACCCTGTTCTTGAGTCTTGCATTTCATCTCCTCCTCTTGATATCACACCACCTATTGCACCTGATGATGTAGCTGGTGTGACAGTTTTGCCTTGTGATTTAGTGTAGCGGGATATTTCTTGTCTTCCATCTTCAGTTGATTGGGATGACTACTTGATAGACATTGCAGGTTTATTTGTGGAGTCCTACATTACAGATTTGGGAGACAGATCTTTGATGACATTCATCTTCTCTTTGATGAAGATTATCCTTCTTTGATTGTTGTGAGGGAACACTCTGACCCTCTTGTGCACTCTCTACATGACCATTCTTTTGAAGTTGATACGATTGTGGATACTTTTGTACAATAGTTGGAGGTGGTCACTTTATCTTTAGAGGAGACATGTGAGTCTTTGGATATTGTTCTACATTCATCTCACTAGATCTTGGAGTTCCTTTTTCAGTAGCGTGGAGAAGTTCACCACCTTTGGAGGGGGTAACTTTTAGCATCGATATGGGGACACTTGAGCATTTTTCAGAGACTTCATTCATCATGACTTTTTTTCCTACATCTTCCCTTCATGATTGGGGAGACTTCATGGATACACATTTGGTTTTATTCCTTCCCAAGTGGAGGAATGGTGTTCGACGTTCATGGAGAAGTTTCTACATTCATCATCAAGCTTCTATCATTGGTTCAGATTCTAAATTGAGGGGGGGCTACCTAGTCTGTCTTCTTCTCTCATATGGGGGGACTTTTTCCTCACATGGGATTTTATTCCTCTCACACTTCTATGAGAGTTCTCTTGTATAGTTTTCATCTCTCTTTTGGGGGAGGGTTTTTCCCATTAGGTTTTTTTCTCTTTCCCCACTTTGTGAGAGATTTAATTGCATTGGTTTACATGCATTTTTTATTTGTACATGGGTAACTAACATGGCCTTGTAGCCAAGACCTATATTGCATTTCCTAGTTTCATTATAGACTTAAGTGCATTCCCCTAAGTTTCACTTAAGGAGGGGTGTTGGTGTAATTATTTATTCATGTTGCATATTATTACACCTTACTTAAGTCTACTTAGGACATGCATATCATAGTAGTTTGGGTATGAGACACTTGGTTGCTTATGACACAGTGGGATAGTATGTGTAGGATAATTTCTACCTTTTGTGGTCTTGTTGTTACATTCCACATTCAATGGGTGATCCACCTCATGTGGACTATTTTATTATTTCTCCTTCCTACCACACCTCTTTCCTACCTACCCTTGTTTCTCATTGAGCCACATGTCATTTTTGTGTACTTGCATATCCATATAGCCTTTCCTATAGAAGGAAGCTCATATTCATTGTATGTAACATTTGATGATCCAGTTGATCAGTATTTTCATCTTGATAGAATATAGTTTATTCCTATCATCTATTTTGTCTCTCTCTATTTTACTTTTCATTGAGCTTTTGATCTTGGAAAAATCTCACAATAAGTCTTATGAAATATTTATATTATTATTTTGAATTATTGTTATAATTTTTTAGATGCAAATTTTGACTAACTATTTACACATTTAATCTTATTTTAATGGATTTTCGAACTGATTATAATCATTATGACAACCCTTATCCATTATCAAATTATTCCAAACATAGATCTAGTTTGATTGTCTAATGTAGGTCATGTTCATAAATGTTTTCTTGTTCTCATATTTTCAATCTTTATCCTTTTTAATTGGAAGATAGAAACCAAATTTTTAGCTCGTTTTGCCAATCTTACACTTTGGTCCTATATCAACTTTGCCCAAATATTCAAAAATTTATTTCATGTTAATGTACTAAAAGAAGTTTTATTTATTATAATTATCAAATAGCAACAATTTTTTATTTCATAGCATTGGCTAATAAATTTGTGTTTGCACTAATATTATGAAATCAAACAAGGAATCTGGCATAGCTACTCACCATCATCCTAGCATATTGCAATCACCTAGCATAATTAGAGAATTCATCTCCATGTTTGAATCTTTTTGGCTATCAAGGTATTTTTCAAATAATATTAGCTTGATGGAAAAAACATAGACAATGTGACAATAAAAATCAATATCATTAGAATTGAACATGATAGGAGAATTTTTATAGAAACCTAAAACATATATTCATATGTGAACTCTATTCTCTATATTTTGGGTGAAATATAGCCCAAAATTGCAAGAGTTCACCCAAATTTCACACCAAAACTCTCCTCCAAAATTTCCAACAAAAGGTTGCAGCCAAAAACTCTCCCCCAAAATCAATGGAAAAAATAAATGAATTTCAATAATTTATCAACTAATTCCATAAATTACAACCAACTCCCACCAAAAATACATTTTATTTATTTAATAATTATTTACTCCCACCAAACATAAAATATACTTGCATCATAATTGTGCTCACATAAATACACATAAAAACATGAGAATACCAACAATAATAATTATATCACATAAGGGTGAAAATTGTATACACCGAAAAAATGGTCTGAAGATAATTAATTAAATAAGCAATTATTTAATTAATCTCCCTTCCTAATTTAATTGAATTCATTAGCATTTTGATTAAATTCTCCCTTTCATCTACTTATTAATAAATCTAAGGATTTATTTGATAGGTCCATTTCAATAGCTCCCTTTGATTAATTAATTCAAATTAATTAATCCTCCTCCCATCTAATTCATTTCTTCTAGTCCCCTAATTAAAAGCATGGTACATGTCTCCTTTCTTGGACACTTGTCATCTTATGAGCAAGGCTCCTTGACACTTGTCACCCCAGAGATGATATGTGTTCCTTCCTCCAACATCTTCTCTAACCTCCTCCAATTTCACCCTTCATATCTTCAGGATCAATCTTGACCATTGATTCCTGCCACCTCACCCCTCACCTTGAAAATCCTATAAATATCCCCAATTTTGGAGCACAAAGGATCCCATCTCATATCAGTTTAGGCATTGTTACTATAGGCATATCCATTCTATCATATCATTTGAGCATTGTTATTATAGGCAATTGCATCTTAGATCTAGTTTAATTTGATCTTTTCTAGCATAATTGTTCAATCATGTAACTTAATCAATCTCTTTTCTAGCTTAATTGCCTCATCATCGTAGCTTAAATCATGCATATCATTAGCTTAATTAGTCTCTTGGATCAATTTAACATAATCAATATCATCTAGCTTCCATATCATTATCATTTCAAATCCTACGTCTATGTGTAGTCAAGTCACTGGGATTGCTTTTCCAGATCTGATAAAAAATCCATACTCGCATCTCTTAGGAGGCGATAGGTCGCTTTGTCATGGTTTATCTTTCATTTCCTTTTAATTTTTCAACCATGCTTGTAATGATCTATTTAGTGTTTGTGTTTGAGTGTTTGTGTCTATGGATTAGAAGCAATATTTCCAATAGAAGTAGAGATACCTTCTCTACGAGTATCATTAAAAGGCCTTATCCCAGATGAAGAACAATGAGTATCTAGATTGCAAGAGTTAGAATTGATTCATGATCGAAGACAACATGTCTTTGATCATTTGAAGGTATATCAGCAAAGAATGTGTTGCAGTTACAATCATAAGGTTAAACTGAAAGTATTTCAAGTTTGGGAACTAGTACTAAAAGAAAATCCATGCAACTAGATAGATCAAGAAAAGAAAGGGATGTTTGAACCAAACCGGTTAGGACCATTTGTGGTCTGGCAGTATCTGGGTCAGGAGCATATCATCTATCAACACAGGACGGGGATCAGCTTGAGGAACCCATCAATAGCATGCATCTAAAGAAGTTTTATGTTTGAAAAAGAAGAAAAATCCATAAACAGTGCAAAAAGAAGAAAATCCAAAAACAATGGAAAAACATAAAATTACAAAAACAACAAAAAATTAATTAATTCATTTAATAGGTTCATTTGAATATTTCCCTTTGATTAATTAATTCAAATTAATTAATCCTCCCCCCATCTAATTCATTTCTTCTAATCTCTTAATTAATTAAAACAAATCAATTTATGAGTGGTTGAAAATTAATTAGTCTTTTCCTATTATTTAAATTTGTAAATTCAAATTACCCACATGCCTCCTAATCTCTAACCACCTAACCTAACCATCCCTCTAACCTAACCAATTCCACCTAGCCTTGTGTTTAAGTAACCCTATCCTATCTTGCATATCATAACCTCTTTATCCTAACCTCCTATGGTGTGTATATTCTTCCCTTGAGACACATGGTACTTTGGCCACATGTCTCCTCTCTAGGACACTTTCCCTATTATGAGCAAGGCTCCTTGACACTTGTAACCCCAGAGCTGAAAAGTGTCCCTTCCTCCAACATCTTCTCAAACCTCCTCCAATTTCACCCTTGATATCTTCAGACTCAATCTTGACCATTGATTCCTACCACCTCACCCCTAGCCTTGAAAAGCCTATAAATATCCTCCATTTTGGAGCACAAAGGATCCCATCTCATATCAATTTAGGAATTGTTACTATAGGCATATCCATTCTATCATATAATTTTAGCATTTTTATTATGGGCAATTGCATCTTAGATCTAGTTTAATTTGATCTTTTCTAGCATAATTATTTAATCATGTAGCTTAATCAATCTCTTTTCTAGCTTAATTGTATAATCGTCATAGCTTAAATCATGCATATCATTAGCTTAAATAGTCTCTTGGATCAATTTAGCATAATCAATCTCATCTAGCTTGCATATCATTATCATTTCAAATCCTCCGTCTAGGTGTAGTCAAGTCACTGGATTGCTTATCCAGATCTAAGAGAAAATCCATACTCGCATCTCTTAGGAGGTGATAGGTCATTTTGTCATTGTTTATCATTCATTTTCTTTTAATTTTCTAACTATTCTTACTGCTCGAGCGCTCTTACACCAAATATGATCGGGACTAAGTGATCTGCCAAAGTTGTGGGATGTAATAAAAAATACATCGGTAGGGGAGTGTTCTGCCTCAGAGGGAAGTGTCTACATGAGTAGATGCAGATGAAGCAGAAGAGATAATGTTGGCTTAAGTAATGCAAACATTGGTGAGAATCCAATGCCCCAAAAAACTAAGGATTACTTCACCAGGTTCATCCACAGAGGGTAGATCAGGGCCTAAGATCTGGATGAAAGGCGTAGTTGATGGAAAACAAGTTAATATTCCTTTACTACCCTTTGTTGGTCCTGAAGGATGGAGTAGGCTAAGTTAGCCTTCATCATCTTGTTTGTGGTTCAAGGTACGAAGGTGACCCCGAAAAAGCGGGGTTAGAACGGGATAGAGAAAATACCTCGAGTCGATGTCCGATGAATTATAGCATGTTTCCACGTTGGGTAACCTACGTCATACTCGAAGGAAAATCTCAAATGACCCTTCAACAAATGGGTACCTATACCTGAAATTAACACAAGTAGGTAGGTAGAGAATACATAGGGGCATGTGACAACTCTCTCTGTGGAACTTGACAAAAAAAGCTCTATAACTTCAGGAGAAGGGGTGCCTCCTTGTACAAAGGAGGTCGCAGTGACTAGGCCCGGGTGACTATTTACCAAAAACATAGGTCTCTACAAAGTTGTAAGATGATGTATGGGGGCTGACGTGTACCCAGTGCCGAAACGTTAAGGAAGTTGGTGACCCGATGACAAGAAAGCTAGCAACTAAAGCCCTGTTGAATGATAATCGTAACTATAATGGTCCTAAGGTAGCTAAATTCCTTGTCAGGTAAGTTTTGACCTGCACGAAAGGCATAATAATCTGGGTATTGTCTCAGAGAGAGACTCGGTGAAATAGACATGTCTGTGAAGATGCAGACTACCTGCACCTGAATAGAAAGACCCTATGAAGCTTTATTGTTCCCTTGGATTGACTTTGGGCTCTTGTTGTGCAGCTTAGGTGGAAGGCGAAGAAGGCCCTCTTCCGAGGGTGCATGAGCCATTAATGGGATAACAGTATAGGAGAGCCAGAAGTCTAAGTTTGTGACTGAACCTACTGTCCAAGGGATAGCCTTAGGTAGATAGTTTCTATGAGGCGTAGGTCTCCCAAAAGGTAATTGAGGCATTGAAAGTTTTTCTCAAGCCGATCGGAAATCAATCCTCGAGTGTAAAGGCAGAAGGGAGCTTGACTGCAAGACCAACCCATCGAGTAGGGATGAAAGTTTGCCCTAGTGATCCGATAGTGCTGAGTGGAAGGGTCATCACTCAATGGATAAAAGTTACTCTAGGGATAGTAGGCTAATCTTCCCCAAGAGTTCACATCGATTGAAGGTTTGGCACCTTGATGTCATCTCTTCATCACCTGGGGTGGTAGTATATTCCAAGGGTTGGGTTTTTCACCCATTAAAGTGGTACATGAGCTAGGTTCAGAACATCATGAGATATTTCAATCGATATCCAATGTAGGCATTAGAGCATTGAGAGGACTTTTCCTTAGTACAAGAGGATAGAGAAGGACGCACCTCTAGTGTACCATTTATCATGCCATCAATTGACACTGGGTAGCCAAGTGCAGAGCATATAATTATTGAACACCTCTAAGAAAGAATCCCACCTCAAGATGAGTGCTCTCATAAGGTCATGGTGAGATGAACTATTTAGTAGATGATAGGTGTCAAGTGGAAGTGTAGTGATGCATATAGCCGAGGCATCCCAAGAGACTGAAAGATTTGAAACTTGTTACTACAGGACTCGATTGATCTGATCAGGTACACAAAGTATGTTTTGATATAACATTTTACCATAGATGTGATAAAGAATAAAAAATGATTAATAAAGGGAATCGAGTCTTTCCGACTCCTAATCAATATGTAAAAAATGATTCCTTTTCTTTCCAAAAAATAAGCTGAAAAAATCCATGAACTTTTTATTTCATAGCTCCATTCGTATCATTTAGAAACACCTCTAACAAGTATTTTAAAAACAGTTTCAGTTCCAACATAGATATTATTCAAACTTCTTCAACTTTCCTAAAATAAAATTTATATTCAAATTTCTACATGTTTTAAATTTTAAAATATTGGTTACCAAAAATTGCAAAGATAAATATTGAAGAGGGACAAGTGTTCCAACAAGCGTACCAAAAATGTGTAACTAAAAATGTGAAAACAAAAAATATTTGAAAGATAAATGATAAAATCATCCTCAACATTTTATGTAGTGTTCATTAAATCATAGAAATTCACAAATAATAAATAAAAATAATGCATTTTACCCTAGAAACCTTTCTTGTATGATGAGGGTGGATTTTATAAAAAATGATAACATGGTTGCTCAAACCAATAGCACAACATTGTAGTTTTCCCTAAAGAATCTATTTATAAAGATGTAGGATGCTTGATCAATAATGGAGATCTAATAAGATATCAAGAATCAAGATCGAGTTTTTAAAGTGATTATGAGGTAAATGGTGGAGGATAATTAGGATTTTTAAATGATTTCGAGGGATAGTTATATAGTGGTTATGAAATGAGTCGAGAGGAATAAAATAATTTTCAGTTCTTTTATATTTATTTTGGTGCTTATGTGGAGACTTTTAATCAATTTTATTTGTTGGATTTTATGTGGATGGGAACATTAAATTGGAATTGGGATTTCAGAATTTGTGTTAGGACCTAGGGAAAATCGATTAGAACTTAAGGAAAATTAGGAATAATTAGGATGTATAATAGGATGAAGACCTAACAATGAATTAATTATATTTAAGAAATAATCAATATTAAAATAATTGATAGTTGTCTATTGTGATATTTATTGTGTAATGTCTTTGTAAAACATCAATAATGCATGGAAATATCTTCAAGGTTGTTTCGTTCTTATTATATCAACAATTTGTTTTTAAAGTGACACACTCATAAAATTCTTGAAAACTAGTAATATCATGTAAATGTATTATCAAATGACTAAAACATAAATGTTTATGTCCATTGTAACTGTAGACACCTAAAAATGTCTCATTGATCATGTACTAATTATTCCTCTAATTGATTAAATAATTCTTTAATTATTTAATTAAGTTAATTAATTTTATTCTTCTAATTTCATATTTCCTCATCATCTTACTAATTATTCTATTTCTTATTCTTTCATGATTTAATCATTTTAATTATTTTCTAAATATTAATTAAATATTTATTATTTAATTAATTTTGATCAATTCCCCAATTTAAATAATCTTTATTATTTAAATAAATTAATTCTCAATTTCTATCTCTAATCATCTAATCATCAACCATTTTCTAAATATTAATTGAATATTTATTATTTAATTAATTATAATTTAATCCTTTAATTCAAATAATCTTTATTGTTTAATTAAAGTCCATTTCTAGCATAACTAAATAGTTTCTTTAAATTATTTAATTAACTAATTAATTCTTCCATTTCCAAATCCCCAAATTCTAATTTCATTTAATTTCATATTCTTCTAATTTCTTCCAAATTCAAGTATATGTGCATGATTTCAAAAACCAAATTAAAAATCAAAGTCAAGTTCTAAATATATTCAAATACTAAATTGAATTAAAAAAAATTCAATTATTTGAATAAATTTCATTCAAAGATTAAATTGAAAATATAATTCAAAGTGCAAGTACATGCTAAATTAATTAATTCAATCAATTAATTAATTAAATCATTTATCTTTCCAGTCTCTATTTCCATCTTCTAGTTCCCTTTGTCGTCTTCTTTATTTCCTCCAATCATTCTTTTTCTTCTTTCAGTTAGCTTTTTCTCAATCAATTGACTCAATTAATCGATTCAATCTATTCTATTTCACCTCTAAATCAGCAGTTCAACTATCAATCAGCATGTGAGCTCACCTGAGTTCCACCTCTTGATCATTATGTTCCACTTTTCAATCAATCTTCTCCAAAAATCTATAAATTGAGCATTCAATCTCCATTTTCACTCCTCTTCAATCTTGGACAATTTATTGTAGATCATGAACTTCGAATCTTTGTGTCAATTGTAGGTTGCTATTATAATATCTAAGAGTCGTCATACCATAGAGAGAAGAAGGACAATGGAAGCCATGATGCGTAATAGGGAGTTTTATATTGCTTAGTTTAATTCCATTTTGCATTTATTCCATTGGTTTTATGTTTGAATTGCTTAGATAGTTAAGGATTCGTGATCATCCTTATTTCCTATTTGGCAATGGTGTATTTGAGCATGCTACATTTTGGTGAACCCAAAGTGAAGAACAACTAATTTACCTTCTCTGTTTTCTGTGTAATTTTTCGGATTGTACAATTTATTTCATTTTTTACAGATTTGCATGGATTTTGAGAATAGATTTTTAATCACACAATTTCATAGACAACATTACACATTCAACCCTTTGGGGTCATGCATTCAACCAGACAAGGTCACGTAATTGCCCTTTCTAGATCACGCATTCACAGGGAAAATTTTTGTTTGATTGTTTCTATTCTCATATCCTTTATGTTCTCTGATATGTTTAATTTTGTCTAAAGTTGAGTAAATCTAGAAACGGATTATTTTGCATGATATTATTATCATTTTATGGCTTGAAAGGTACAATTTAGGATTTTAGGTGCTAGAAGGACAAAGGAACAAAGAAGATAGGCCAAACGCTATCAAAGGGTTCTCCAAGCAGAAAAGCCTATACAAGATTGGGAAGATCAACCAACCTTTGATAGATATGATAGCTTAGTTCTCTCATATCAAGTTAAATATGATCTAATTAATATTGAATGGATGATGAGAGATTTAGCTAGGGCCTCACAATTGGTTTTGCAGGTTTCTGATCGGGTTTAGTTTAATTTATTTTTTTGTGTTATTTGCCTTTCTACCATGCAATCGTTCTATTTTAATTACGCAGTCGATCTGTTATTGTCAGGCATCCGATCTCTCAGGATTACGCATTCATTATGTTATGTTCATGCATTGGCTCTGTCAATGTCATGCAATCACGCATTCATTTCTGTCAATTTTTAATTTTCTATTTTCTGTTGATTTGATTTTACTGCTAATCATTTGTTTGCAGCCTATGGTGAATTTACAGAAAGGATCAGATTAATATTAGATCAATTACACTCGTAATCTCACACTTCATATTTTGGTGCTTAAAATCAACAATGGTTAAAATGGACATGCATGCACAATCTCACACTTCATCTATTGGTGCTTAAAATTAACATTGGTTAAAATTGACATGCACGTATAACACTTTTATTTGGGCTTAAAATCAGCAACGGTTATAATTGACATGCATGTCTTCATATTTCAAGTTGGTGTTTAAAATGGACATGTACATGCGTTTTCAACACCTCAATTTGGGCTATAAAATGAATGTGAATGAGGCTACACTAGATTAAATCACATTTGGTTTTCTTAAGGTAAAAAAATTTTATCGTGTTTGGGGTGGACCTACTGTTGCATTAACTAACTTTCCACCCACCTTCGGGGTCTTGGGAGAAAGGAAGGAGGTCACAATGACATCCAATTTTATTTTATTCCACATAGCGAGGGGTATCTTTGACTGGGGATTTCATCACCCCACAGAGGTACTTCAAATTGGGAAGTGTTGGGGATATCATCTCTCGTAGCGTACTCTCAAGAAAGTTTTTTGAGACACTATATAAATATAGTGGTCAAGTGGCTAGATTTTTGAGTTAATTCGACATATGTGGGGGCCTTCCCTGTACTGATAAGCTCAACTAAAGTCTTAAGTGGCTTGCTCTGAGAATTCATCATTGGATCAGGACCCCTCAAAACCTTACAATAAGAACCAACTTAGTATCCCAAAACCCTACATTCACTGATTCTGAGAGTGTGGATCATACCCCATAGATACCCTTCATGTACCTTACACTATGATACAAGAATCCCTCAGCTATAAGATCTTTGGATCTTCAAGATAAGAGAGACTGGCATACTTTAGAAGTGTGTGTCATGGAGTGGAGCCAGTGCTGCCAGACTCTATCTGTTCGTTTTGTTTCAGAATTTCATAAGGGCCTCATTTGAAGGGTTTCCAATTTCTAGCCTAAGCTTAGCTTCTATGTCTTTAGATGTATCATTGTATCAGACCAGTATTGAGTCATTCATTTGGGCTATTTCAGGCCCTATCCTGCCTATCTCTGAATTCTCTGAGATTGTTTGAAAAAATAGTTCAGTCAATTATATCTACCTCCAAACAATTGTTCTCGGACTTGGAAAAACCACAAAACTTGTCCTACACAAAAAATTACTGAGAACGAAGTCCATTTTGAAACATTAGATAGTCCTGCAAACTCAAAGTTTTACACACATGTGACCATAGGAAGTCCTTGCATAGTCCTCATTTACATCCCTATTATCATCCTAAGTCCTTGCAAAGTCTTCATTTATAGTCCTCATTATCATCCTAATTCCTTACATAGTCTTCATTATTGTCCTAAGTCCTTGCATAGTCCTTGCATAGTCCTTATATAGTTTTCATTATCATCCTCATATATGTCCTTGTCTAGACCTCATATATGTCTGTCTTAGTCCATCGTCATTTGCATAATCATCCTAGAAATTCATACCCCAAAAATCCAAAACACAATCAAAGGATCAATCACACTCACCCTCAACTCAAACAAGCTGGTCAAGTTCAATCAAACATTATCATATTCAAAGAAATAGAGAAAATATCTTACATGTTGTGATCCTAGGTCCAAACAAGAAAAAATCATGGATTGGCATTATACATTTCATAGGGAAGGTGGAGGATTCATCCCTTCCATTCCTATTTCATCACCGTCCATAGAAATCTTAGCTCAATAAATCAAAACTTTGCAACAAGTGACTGACATGACTAGTCCTAACAACCATAGGGGTTGGTTAGAAAAAATGATGACAGAAGTAATGGCCACAAGGGAATCAGTATTAGACCAACCTCCTTCTTCTGGTGAGACCATTCAAACATGCCAACCTTCATTCTTCAAAAAACTATTCTGACCTCAATTCAAACAACATTAGAGTCATGTAAACCTTCTTTTTCTTTCAACCCACTATATCAATCATACCAATCACATCAACCCAACATTCAAAGTACCTCTTTCAACCAAAATTGCACCCCTTTCAACAAAAGTCCAAATCAAAATTCACACCAACCCAACATTCAAACCTCTTTCAACCAAAATCAAATCCAATTCAACCAAAGTCCTAATCAAAATTCATTCAACTAAAATCAAACATCTTTCACCCAAAATCATACTCCTCTCAACCAAAACCAAAACCCTTTCAACCAAATCCTAAATAAACCATATCTATCCACCATTTCATCATCCCCTAAAGTCACACAAGACCAATCTATGCCATCTCTATCTAATAACACAACCTCCCAATCGCTATCCATCATACAAACCCAATCTAATTCAAGTCATGATTCAGAGGTTCTCATTCAAAATCCTTCTTCATCAAGCCAAAATGTTGAAACATTCCAACAATATCCCATGCATTTCCAAACTCCTTCCCCGTGTCAAGAGGATGACCCAAAATTAGAAGAAATGAGTCCTGAAACAAATAAAGATCAAGAACAACCACTTCCATCCTACCCAATTTTTGATTAAGATCCCACTGACCAAGAATCTTATGATGATCCCCTCACTCTTTTCTATTCCATTCATAATCAAACCCTTCCATCTCAAGAAAAAAGTTTCCTTTCAAGTCCCATCCAACATCCACCTCTTAAAAAAGATCAAGACATCCCTTCCATCCTCCCTAATAATCCCTTTACAAACCAAGATCAAAGCATACCTTTACCTTCATATCATAAACAATATCCCATTATTTCTCCAAATCCTGATCAAGATCCCTCCATCCCTTCATCTCCATGTCATAATCCTCCATGTTCCTCATAATATTCCCTCTCAAATGAACTTACCATTTCTCCTAGTCATCCTAATGATCCTAATCCCTCTATACAAGATGTTCATGAATCAATGAAATCACCAATCCAGATCATACTATACAGAGAAACTTGTCAACAATTATATGTATGCCATCATCAAATACTAATGTAGTTACAAAAACAAGCATAACACGAGCTAATAAGATCAACACCTGGTTGACATCATCATCCTCTTCAAGTGCATCAATAAAAACAAACATAACACTTGCTCATGTCGTAACTTCAAAAATATAATCAATTTGTCTCATACACCCATACTTGATAGACTGGGGGAAAGAGAATATACCATAGATGGATTGAATTGAAAATGATAACGCTATAGCTAAGTGTTCTAGAGATGGATTTCCCTCCGATGATCCACAAAATCCAAAAACTAAAGAAATCAACAATGGAGATGTTGAATGTGTACACTTAGCTGAGTCCTTATATCCTATTGAAAAAGACATCTTTATCTGACTCATCAAACAAAGACCAATGAACTACCTACACAAAACTCTCTAACCCTGTGAACAACATGCACCTTAAACGATATTACATCTAAGGGCTAGGTTAGTTTAGGTTTTTACTTTCCACATTGCATCTCATTTTATTCGAACCACCGCATCACATATAGCTTCTTTTCCAAACACATCATATTCACAGATTTCTTGGCATATAGTTTCTGCATTTATATATAGCAACACCAATAAAACAAGGTAATTGTTCAAGTTTATCATTCGTTTACATTCAGGAGAAACAAGGATAATCTCCTTTCTTAGATATTCAGACATGAATTCTTTGAGGTCCTAAGGTCATTCATCTTCAGCATTACCCTATGATGATGCTTTACTTATGGTTGGGTAGTGATTTCACTATTTGAGACTTGTTAACCCAAAATCTATCAATTGCTATATCTCAAACATATTAAGAAGATCTCTAATTCATTCTAGACACCTAGTTTATCATATGACTAGTGAAAAATCTAAAATTCTAATTCAGTGTTGTTTTTATTATCACAACCAAGTAGGTTTCACTACTTACAAGTCAAGTCAAGAAAGTAAAAAGAAAAAGAGCTATGCCAAATATCCATCTCAAGGAAAAAGATAAATGATATATAACTGAAACATCATGCATGCAAGTGCAACAAAAAGCTTTACTATAGGAACATGCAAGTAACTCCAGATGCCTACTAGCAATGGAGCAATATTTGAGAAATTACAGTCTATAACCTCGTCGGAGCTCTAAAAGTCTGCTGGCAGTGAGGCTCTATTCAGGATGCTTTTGAAGTTAGGATAATCCATGTAGCAAGTCATATAGGATGCTAAGGATCTTTAGTGAACACAAGAGAAGGAATTAACTCATCTGCACACACATGGGCAAAAGAAGATCAAAGTTTCAAGAACTAATGGAGAAGTTTTTCGTGTCTCCATTTGTAACTCCTAGTCACTAAGTGTGTTGAGTTGAATGTTCCAAAAGGCCTTAGAGATCGATTGACTACTTATCTATGAAATATTTTGCACCTCCATTTCAATTGGTGTATTACAAATGCTAAAACAAACACAGTTAACCTTGTTTAAATAGGAAATGCATCTTCATCATGCATATTGCATTAACATAGGTCATGTAAAAAAATCAATGTCTCCACATGCATTCTACAGATCATCATGTCATATAGGCCTGCTCACTGGAGGCATAACTAAGAAAATCCAAAAAATCGTATAAAGTCCTGAAAAAATGCAAAAAATATCATATAATGTCCTTCGAAAACATCCTAAAAGTATGATCCTGAAAAAAGTCCAAAAACATTGAAAAACTTAAAATCCAAAAACATTGAAAACCTTAAAATCCAAAAACATTGAAAAAAGTCAATCGAAAAACATTCAAAACATTGAAAAACTTACAATCCAAAAACAGTGAAAACCATAAAATCCAAAAACATCCATATAATGTCTTTAAAAAATCAACCAAAAACATCTACAAAATATCCTGAAAAAATCAATCAAAAACATTCAAATATCGATCTACATAATCCAAAAACATTGAAAAAGCTCTTGGAAAGAACTAAAAACCGAAAAATCAATCAATCAGAAAAACTTGCAATAAAATATCTCGTGAGAAACAAATACCCTAGTGGATATCCAGCAAACGCTTCGCACGAGGTCAACAAAGGATAAGACTATCCAGTCAAACATCTACAATCAACTATTCAATCTGTCTTATCAATCCTATCATATCCATATCAAAGTGATCATTATCTTGTCTTAAACAAAAGAGGATACACTCGAAATCAGACAGGTCAGTCTTAAACGGGGTCTGCAACTTTCTGAGATCAGACATTATCAACCATCACATCAAGCAACTGAGAACGAAGGCACAAGGTCAGTATAGCTGCTGAATTTTGTCTGTGTTAGTATTTATCTTTTATCATTTGGTGACAGATTATGTTCCTACGCTACTCAGGGATGTCCACAAGTGACTAGAGGAGCCATGATGGGCATTATCTTTTTCTTTGTTTGTTGCTTGTCTACTACGTCTTTGTTTCTTCAATGAGATATCTTTACATCTTGGTTCCTTATACCCTGATGTGCTAAGCTCCATTTTTCAATAATAAGGCAAAGTGATGGATATATATTGCACAATAAATAATGACATAGGTTCATGATTCATTCAATTTCATTCTGATTTCATCAAATTTGCTTATTTCTAGTTTGTTGATTCTTTTCTCATCATCTCTTTCTAAATCATATTCTTTTCTAATTCATTCTAAGGTTCATTCTCTCATATTCTATTTCAATATCATCTTCACATCACCTATTTCTATCTCTAATAAACTAACTATTATTTTATCTCACATTCTTCTTTTTTTGAGAGATCATTCATGTCTGTAGTGCACAAACAATCTCTCGAGGGGGTATTACACCTTGAGTATCACCAAGGCATACTGGGACATAATTTTTCATTTTCTTTGAACAATGTCATTCTGACTTTGTCTCAAAGAGGAGCAAATGTAGACACCTAAAAATGTCTCATTGATCATGTACTAATTATTCATCTAATTGATTAAATAATTCTTTAATTATTTAATTAAGTTAATTAATCTTATTCTTCTAATTTCATATTTCCTCGTCATCTTACTAATTATTCTATTTCTTATTCTTTCATCATTTAATCATTTTAATCATTTTCTAAATATTAATTAAATATTTATTATTTAATTAATTCTAATTAATTCCCTAGTTTAAATAATCTTTATTATTTAAATAAATTAATTCACAATTTCTATCTCTAATCATGTAATCATCAACCCTTTTCTAAATATTAATTAAATATTTATTATTTAATTAATTGTAATTTAATCCCTTAATTCAAATAATCTTTATTATTTTATTAAAATCCATTTCTAGCATAATTAAATAGTTTCTTTAAATTATTTAATTATCTAATTAATTCTTCCATTTCCAAATCCCCAAATTCTAATTTCATTTAATCTCACATTCTTATAAATTCTTCCAAATTCAAATACATGTGCATGATTTCAAAAACCAAATTGAAAATCAAAGTCAAGTTCTAAATATATTCAAATACTAAATTGAATTAAAATAAATTCAATTATTTGAATAAATTTCATTCAAAGATTAAATTGAAAATCTAAATCAAAGTGCAAGCACATGCTAAATTAATTAATTAAATCATTTATCTCTCTAGTCTCTATTTCCATCTTCTAGTTCTCTTTGTCATCTTCTTTATTTACTTCAATCATTCTTTTTCTTCTTTCAGTTAGCTTTTTCTCAATCAGTTGACTCAATTAATCTATTCAATCTATTTTGTTTCACCTCTAAATCAGCAGTTCAACTATCAATCAGCATATGAGGTCACCTGAGTTCCACCTCTTGATCATTTTGTTCCACCTCTCAATCAATCTTCTCCAAAAATCTATAAATTGAGCATTCAATCTCCATTTTCACTCCTCTTCAATTGTGGACAATTTATTCTAGATCATGATATTCGAATCTTTGTGTCAATTGCAGGTTGCCAGTGCAATATCTGAGAGCCGTCATACCACAGAGAGAAGAAAGACAATGGAAGCCACGATGCATAATAGGGAGTTTCATCTTGCTTAGTTTAATTCCATTTTGCATTTATTCCATTGGTTTTATGTTTGAATTGCTTAGATAGTTAAGGATTCGTGATCATCCTTATTTCCTATTTAGCAATGGTGTATTTGAGCATGCTACGGTAACAATACATAAGTATTTGGTTGGATGAATATACTTGAAAAAAAATTGTTGATATAAATTTTAGTCTATTTCAAAATTTGGGCTTTAAGAAACTATGTAAATCTTTACTTTCATATTATTATAAATATTTCAGTGGCTTTGGTCACTTTTGTAAGAGAGAGAGAGAGAGAGAGAGAGAGAGAGAGAGAGAGAGAGAGAGAGAACACATATTTGTACACATCAACAACTGAATAGTACCTTTCAAGATTGTTTATTAGTTTACAATTGTGGGAACATTATAAAAATGACATAACTTTTTACATTCCATTTTCAATGAGAAAATTAAAGAAATACATCTCTTAAAAATTAATATTTCTTTTACATTTTGAAAAATAGATTATAATGGTATGAGTGTATTCACAAAAAATCATTTAAATCTTAAATATAATATTTATAAAATATATCATTTTTTTAATAAATAAATATATAAATTCATTTAATAATTAATAATAATATTCAATTTAAAATTAAATAAATATATTTAAAATGTCATTACTAACTATCTTAGAATAAAAGGCTGTATTTGAATCTTACATTCATCGACAACTTGCATAGGATAGGAGGCTTTGTAGTCGGTTCTTGATTTACCCGCTTCCTCTGTAACATGTGGAGATCTCTTCAAAATATCAAGAAAATATCAACTTTGAGCGGTCTATATTATTAGAATTAAGTGTAAAATATTTGTTTCAATCTTTGGGATAATATTCTGTACTGGAAAATATCAACTTTGAGTGGTCTATATTATTAGAATTAAGTTTGAAATATTTTTTTCAATCTTTGGGATAATATTCTGTACTGGAAAATATCAACTTTGAGTGGTCTATATTATTAGAATTAAGTTTGAAATATTTTTTTCAACCTGTCCGATAATATTCTGTTTCATTATCAAAATGTACTCTCTACTTGTGGATATCTTTTGCTTTCTATATATTTATCTTCTATAACTTGACAAAAACTTCAAAAACTTTAAGCTTTACATTCCTTGTTCAAAATATTATTACTAATTAAGACGGTGTTTCAGTCCTCATCCTCCATACCTTTCATTATAAAACATATGTCAATATAATTAACTAAATTTAACATGCATAGTCAAGGCTTTTGAAATTCACGCAACTTTAGGATATTGAAAATCAGAGATCACTGCAGAAAATGTCAAGCCTGAGATAACAGAAGTCTAATTGTTGATGACCATTCGAATTTTAAAAGACTGGGGCTCTAGGCTGCTCTGAAGCCGGGTCTTGGCTTCCTTCCTACGAGGAGCTGTCACGATGTTGGTGGGAAATATCAATTTTGAGAATGGACTTATAATTGTTATGTGGAGATGTATTCTATGGGAGTAATCGAAATATTAAGAGAATTGTATATATTAGTTTTAAATCTAATAGAATTGACTTAAATCTTACAGCAATTATTTAAGTCTCTTAAAGAAACTACTCATTATTTTGAATATAATTAAGTAGAGCTGATTTAAACCTTCAATTAATATTGTATTATAGCCATGCTCTGAATGATGATGACCATTAGGTTATGAAGTCTCGAGAATAAGGATGCACTAATTAAAAAATCCATTTAATTCTGATGTTTAGGTAAGACATTATCTTTTAAGAAGTCGTTCAAGTCATTATGATCTGATATTTTTGTTAAGATAGCACTTGAATGGGTCAGCAGTCCAGTCATGTAGAGATGATCAGAATACAAATTGCAAGGTTGAAAACTTAAAAGACATTTAAGTTTTTTAGAGTTCATAATATTGATTTTTTTAAAAATTTTGGAACTGATTGGGTAATATGTTTTTCATCAATGTTTAGGAAGTAGGGAGATAAAAGATCTATCACTAAGATGTAGGGAGACAGGATTTATAATATATGATTATGAAGTTGATCATAGAAATGATCCAACATGTGCGTGAATTCCTACATTCCGATATTGAAATATAATTAAAAACATTCACTTCTCACATAATATGATCTTGAAGAATAAACTATTCAAACAGTTCAATCTAGAAGTTTTCAAGGAGAGAATTTCAATGCTGACGGGGACTCTCGTAAGACACGGCTTCTGGAGCCATAACTTGCGGAGAGATGTTGTCTATATAATCCCTCCTCATATACCCAATCTATCCATCTTCATTCAATCGTTCAATCCAGACGCTATAATGGCAACAGTTTCAGATCTTGTGCTTCTTCTTGTGGCAGGACTGGCCATATCTCTTCATATGCAAGGTAAGCTGTATTTACAACATAAGAGTTGTAGGTTGAATACTATATGCATCCGAGGCTCAGAATAATAATATGTGTGTGTTTTCTTGCAGAGGCGGGAGCAGTTAAGTTTGAGTTAAGGAACCAGTGCGGGTACACGGTTTGGGCGGCAGGATTACCCGGAGGAGGGCAGCAGCTCGACCAAGGTCAGACATGGACGGTGGATGTGCCGGCGGGGACAAAGGGGGCAAGATTCTGGGGCCGAACCGGCTGCTCTTTTGATGCGAGCGGCCGAGGAAGCTGTAAAACCGGTGACTGCAACGGCCAACTGAGCTGTCAAGTCTCGGGAGGCGTTCCGACCACGCTGGCCGAGTACACCCTGAATGGAGATGGCAACAAGGACTTCTACGACGTTTCCCTGGTGGACGGCTTCAACGTTCCTCTCTCCATCAATCCCACAAATTCACAGTGTGTCGCTCCTGCATGCAAAGCCGACGTCAATGTTGCGTGCCCTGCTCAATTGAAGGTGGATGGCGGATGCAATAGTGCCTGCACCGTCTTTCAAACTGATGAATATTGTTGCAGAGGCACCCATGTCGACAACTGCTCTCCCTCAAGCTACTCCATGATATTCAAGAATCAGTGCCCTCAGGCCTACAGTTATGCCAAGGACGATTCTTCCAGCACTTTCACCTGCCCCTCTGGTACCACCGACTACAGTATTGTATTCTGTCCCTAGATATATATAGGATTATACTTCCAAATAATCAGCTGTGAGCTGATCACGTATTTAGTATCTTATATATGGTGGCATAAACTATCGTTTGGTAGAGTCATATAAATAAGCCATCATTTGGTGTAAGGCATTACATGTCAGTTTCAATTATTACAGTTTATTATAAATAAAAATTTAAACTTTAATGGCAATGTGAAAAAGGTAATTCATATGCAATATACTTTTAAGAATAAATGTTTAAGTTCAAATATTTTATATAGTTTTCCAAAATAATAAAATATTTATTAGTCTTCAATTATTATTTTTATTTCAGAATTGTTTTATTTTATTTAAAAATTGTTATGTTAGAAACATAGTTATAAATTTATAATGAGATTAAGAATTAGAGTGTCAATCATATAAATATATAAAGAAAAAACTACTAAATGTTAAAACATAAGTGATATAAGTAAAATATAAATAAGATTATTATGTAAACATTGTTGAGATAAATATTAAAATTGATATTCATGATTTTTTGTTTTGTTGTCTTTGTAAAACTTAAGAATTCTATATTTATGATTTATTGTATTATTATTCAAAATAAAACAAAAAAACAATATCAAAAAAATATTTTTGAGTAAAACTTAAAACAAATAATTTTATTGATTTTAATATCTTATATGAAACTCATTGATGAACACAAATAACCAAAATAAGATGGATCAAACTCTGTATCCAAAGAAAGAAGTTGTATGTTATTTAAAATGTTAAAGATAAGATAAGTGTCTTAGAATATGAAAGATATGCATTGTCTAATTACTAGCACTTGCACCTTTAAAAGACTCAATGGATGTGTCAATAGAAAATTCAAGGGAATACCATCATTATTTTCTCCCCACACCCAACCATTATTACCTTCATCATTCTCTTAAGACTTTTCAAAGGCCAATGTATTGTATAATACCTAAAAAATAAGCACATGCAAGAATAATTGAATTCCTACAAAGAGAAGAACTACAATATACCAATATTATTTTGTAATGATATACCAAAATCATATCAATGTATACAAAAATTACTCATACATGCAACTTAAAATAACTATACCTACATCTGAAAAATTGAAAATGTCTAATATTTTTTAACAAGTCATTCCTAGACAAAACTGATTAGATTAACAATAAACTTTTGACTAATAACATGATAGAAAAAAGAATAGTATTAATTAGGAAAGTTCACATCTAAAAAAATAAATCTTGCCTTCTTATATTTTTCAACAATTGGACTATTGAACTAGCACGGGATGATCAAATAACATCTCAAAATGAGCAAAGGATATTTAAACTAGGTCATCTTAACACACAATTGTTAAATTATGATTAAATAAATTAGGAAAGGGCCCAAACCCTCACATAGCAAGGCACCTACAAAAAAGAGGGGTCTCATGAGCTTGAGAAAACCCAAAATTAACAATCAAAACAAGACATAAACAAAAAGAGTGTGTGTGTGTGTACGTATGTATGTATATGTATGTATGTATGTATGTATGTATGTATTTTTTGAATATTTAATGTTATTATGGTGATATTAGGGTGTAAGTCCAAGTACTTTAAGAGATTTTTGTGTAATTTTAATGTTAAATCATGTCTTCTCTAGGATAAAGTAAAATCATGAAAGAGTTTTGATTAATAAATATGGAATAGACTCAAACCTTTTGATGCAGGAGCATCCCCAGTCTCTGAGAAATCTTGTATCAACCAAAAATATTTTCTTTTAGTTTTTCTCATGTTTCAGTTTTTGTATTACTTTCATCTTTTCTAGAAGTTGTTTCTTTTTCATTGCAGATCATATTTTTAGCTTCCAGGCTTGTTCTTATTCATCATTCCAGATCTCTAGTTCATTTCGATTTTTTCCTAGCAAGTTATTTATTTTGGAGCATCTTTTTCTTGGTTTTAGAGCAGTTTTGGGATTACCGTCTATGTTGGAGATTTCTTCTCGTGCGGAGCAATTTATTATCTTGTGGATCTATTTGGAACCATGCTTGATGTCCTTGGGCCCTTGGTTGACCCTTCTTTGTGGTTTGCACTTCATGTTTGTCCTTGGTGGATGAGATCTTCACATTTTGGATTTGACCTATTTTACATGTTTCATTTTTCTTCCTTGGTAAATGTATTTTTTTGTGGCCAACCTGGATGTGTTCTCAATGGTATATATATTTTTGTATTTGATCCTTTGAGATATAACAAAGTAGTATGACAATCTAGATTCATAAATTATAATTCAAACACTTTTTGGAGGTCTAGATGAATTGTATTTTGTGATGTAACTTGAACCAAGAATGTTAGACTGTATGTAACCTGTATATTACTAGATGTTCTATGATGAATATGATGGTATGATAAAAGAAAAAAGATCCAGTCAACTACTAAGAGGGGGGGTGAATTAGTAGATAGAAAAACTGATAAACTTTCACCTTCTCATAAATAACCTCTCAAGTAAACTTAGAACTATAAATGCAATAACTCTGTCAAGATAAACCGGTTGACTGTCACAACAGATAACTATAAACAAATTGAAACTCACAATCATCCAAATACTTTTGCTTCACATTACTAAAACTTCATTTCAGATTGTTACCTATTAACATAACTTATCAAAGTGAAATAAGTAGTTGAGCAAATCAACCATAGAAACATAACCACAAAAACATTCACCACTTGACACAATATTTTGGACATGGAAACCCAAATGGGAAAAACCATGGTGAGATGAGAGTCACAAGATAACTATCTAAACTCTTTTGAAGTTTTCCTTGTTAGGAGCAAGCTTGTTAAAGCTTTTACAAAAAGTCATGTTAAGGACATATCCTGTTAGGGACGACCCGGTTAAGGGATTGACTATAATGGCTTCTTAGAAGCAATACCCTGTTAGGAGTAACCTTTGTAAAGGATTTAGAATCCAAGCTAATGGATCACCTTGTTAGAGGATTTGAATAACAACAAGCTTGTTAAAGGTTACCCGGTTAAGGGATTTAACTGATGCAATTGTTAGAAAACAACAAGAGTTTGTTGATCTATTTGAATATCACTTCACTTGCTTGTTTAGATCCTTTTCATGCTCCTATCTACCTTTACTTAAACTATATATACATCATCCAGCTCGGAAACCACACACTCAATTCAACTTTGCCAACACTTCAACTAAAATAACTTAAAAACCTTATAAACAAATCAACTAGGTCGGTAAGACAACAAAAACCTAATTCACATAGAGATTACAAACAAGTCGGTTCAAGTATGACCGTTGGATTACATAACAATCTCTACACATCATTCAAGAAAGCCTCAACCATTCCTTGATCACCGCTTCATTGATCTCAATAACTCATCATATGCTTTGCATTACATGCAATGTACTTGCTCATTCCCAAGACAAAAAAAATTAACTCAATGTGCCAAAATCTCTTTAAAACTCTCTTCATACAATATGCATACATGCCACAATCATTAGTAATCATTATCAGATCAAAACCAATATAACCAATTCACCAGACTTAATCGGTTAAGTTTTATCAAAATAACAGGTAGGGTTTACCGGTAAAAATCTCCAATACTTAGCAATATTGGTTCACTCCCCAAACTTATATACTGGTTATAGTTCCTTTCACTTAGCTCTTCCTATTGGTTACAAAAAAACATTACAACAATATCATTATAACATTACCAGTTTAATTGACATCAATGACAACATAACAAATCATTAATGCAATCTTCATGCAAATGCCAACAATCTCCCCCTTTGGCATTGATGTCAATACAAATATCAATACCATTGATTGTTGTGATTGTGAATAGGAATCCTGGTTTACATTTTACTATCTGCTATCCTTGTCTTCAGTTTGTCACTAGTTCTATCACTGGTTCTTTTCCACATAATCACATAGTTCTTCTCCCCCTTTGACAACAATGCCAAATTGAAAGTAAAATATGCAATGTCAAATGCACAATTCAACATCAATAATCTTCAACTTGATGCTGCCCTTGTGGAATAACTCCACTCTTACACCAATCCTACTGTAAAATTCTGCAAGTAGCTCCAGGACTGATGTAATCTACATCATGCTCAATTGACCTCATGAAGGGGTATAAACCCTAGCTAACTTCTAAGATACTCAAAAGTAGTCTTAGGTAGAGGTTTAACAAAGATATCTGCAAGTTGCTCCTTGGTAGAAATATGCTCTAAGGTCACATCTTTACTCTACACTTTTTCCCTCAAGAAATGATACTTAAATTCAATATGCTTGGTTTGTGTGAGCAAGACAAGGTTCTTTGAAATATGAATGACACTAGTATTATCACATAAGATCTTTACATGTTCAGTAAACTTAATCTTGAAACCTTCCAAAATGTGCCTCATCCAGATAGCCTGGGTACAATTCATATAAGCAACAACATACTCAGCTTCAATAGTAGACTGTGAAATACAACTCTACTTTTTTATACTCCATGAAACAAGTCTTCCACCCAAAATGAATGCTCCACTGGTGGTTCTTTTCCGGTCATCAACATTACCTGCCTAGTCTGCATCTGTGTACACCTTCAATTCAATGTTTCCTTTATATGGATAGCATAATCCATAGTCAACAATATCTTTCAAATATCTGAAAATCCTGGTTGCTATCAAATGTGTTTCCTTTGTATTCTTCTGAAATCTAGCAACTAGATCAACTGCATGAGTGATATCCGGTCTACTTTGTGCAACATAGTGTAGTTTCTCAATCATTGACTTATACTCCTTCTCATCAACAGATGTAGCCTCATCTTTCTTAGACAACTTACAACCTATAACCATTGGTGTCCCAATTGGTTTACAGTCACTCATACCAAATGTCTTTAATATTTCTTTCACATATTTGAACTGTGTAATGAAAATACCACTCTTCATTTATTGTATTTGCAAACCTATGAAATTTTTTATCTCTCCAACAAGAGACATTTCAAACTCACTTTTCATTTTATTTGCAAAGTCATTTCTCATGTCATCATTTCCTCCAAATACGATATTATCCACAAATACTTCACTAACCACTATCTTATCTCCTTCAAATCTGAGACATATGTTACTATCTTCATTGGTTCTTTGAAATCCTATCTTCATAAAGTGTGAATGAAGCCTTTCATACCATCCTCTCGGTGCTTTCTTTAATCCATATAGTGCCTTGTGCAACTTTCATACCATTTCCTTCTTATCAGTTAAATCATAACCATCTGGCTGCTCAATGTATACTTGTTCTTCTGATATTCCATTCAAAAATGCAAATTTCACATCCATCTGATATACTTTGAATCCCTTATGATTTGTAAAAGCCATTAAAGTTATGACACCTTCCAGTCTAGCCACTGGTGCAAAAGTCTCACCATAATCTTCTCCTTCTTCTTATGCACAACCTTTGCAAACCAATCTAGTTTTGTTGTGAACTACAACACCATCTTCATTCATCTTGTTCCTAAGAACCCACTTAGTCCCTATTACATTTTTATTCATCGGTTAGGGTACTAGAGTCCATGTGGTGTTCTTCTCAATTTTTTCAAGTTCCTCCTCCATAACTTTAATCTAATGATCATCACCAAATGCTTCCTTAGCAGTTCTAGTCAATAGTGGAGATCATGCAAGAATTTTCTCTGATCCTTCTTTTGTTTAGCACTCCAACATCCTTATCTCCAATAATCTATTCACGATTGTGATTGAATCTCACATACCTCAGAATAAAATGATCATTATCTTCATTTCATTTTCTTCATTATCATCATCTTCTTCTGAATCTACCTGTTCCGGTTGAACTGGTACAACAAAATTCTCTTTACTAGTTTAAGGTTTCATAGGTTTTGTTTCCAAAAAACAAAATGCAAGGAACTTCATCCTTTTTCTCCATACTAGTTTCTCCTGAGACTTCAGGATACTCATCCACTTGAACATCAACACTCTCAATGATTCTCTATGTTTGGTTGTTATAGCATTGGTATGCCTTACTCTTGGTGGAATAACCAAGAAATATACCTTCATCACTTTTAGCCTCAAACTTGCTAATATAGTCACCTCTTTTAATAAAACATTTGCTACCAAATATCTTGAAATAACCAATGTTAGATGATCTACCATACCAGTATTCATAAGGAGTCTTGTCCTTACCTCTTTTTACCAAAATCCTATTCATTGTGTAGACAACTATGCTGACAACTTCTCTCTAGAAATTTTTTGCTACACCTCCTTATATCAACATCATCCTAGTAGCTTCAACAACTGATCAATTGTTTCTCTCTGCAATACCATTCTGTTGTGGTGTCCTTGGTGCAGAAAGTTGTCATTTGATACCATTTAATTAACAATATCTAGTGAATTCCTTAGAAGTGAATTCTCCACCTTGATTTGTCCCTAGACACTTTATCTTCTTTCCAATCTCCTTTTCAGCTAAGTCCTTGAATGCCTTGAACTTACCAAATGCCTCTGTTTTATCTTTCAAGAATGTGACCCACATCATCCTTGAGCAATCATCAGTGAAGATCATGAAATATATATCACCTTGAATACTTTTAGTCCTTATTGGTCCACATAGGTCTGTATGAACCAAATCTAATAGATGCTTTGTGGAAAAAGACTTTCTCTTGAAAGTTGAGGATGTCATCTTTCCCAATTGACATTCCTTACAAAGAGAATTAACGAGTTTGTCCAACTGAGGAAAACCTCTCACTGTCTTTGACTTACTCACTTTAACAATGTTATCAAAATTCAAATGACAAAATCTCCTATGCCAAAGCCAACTATCATCTATTTTAGCAATTAAATAGTTGTTGTCTTTAGGATCTAGATGAAATAGGTTACCTTTAGGCTACTTTCCGGTTGCAATCAATTCACCTTTTCTCCCATAGATTTTGCGCATACCATTCTTAAAATCCAATGGGTATCCTCTGTCATTGAGTTGGGCAACACTCAAGAGATTGTGCTTTAGACCTTCAACCCAGTAGACATTATCTGCATTGCTCTTTCCATTAAGAGAAATAGTTCCCTTACCTTTAACCATGTAGGGTGAGTCATTATCTTACAACTCTACCATCAAATTCCTTCAAAGAAATAAATTTAATCCAGTCACCAGTCATGTGATGTGAGCAACTACTATAAATGATCCAATCATCAAAATTATCCATGCAAGAAACTAAAGCTTTCTCATTAGTTGTCTCCTCTTTAATGGCTACAAAGACAATGTCTTCATTAGTATCACCATCAAATTCCTCACCAGTGATACCACCATCAACTGCAATAAGACAATCCCTTTTTCCTTTTCCCTTGTACTTCTTGAACTTCTCTTGCTTGTGCTCATTATCACCATTAGGACAGTTAGCAGCTATATGTCCAATCTTGTTACATGCAAAACTTTTCAAAGGTAATTTACCTCTATATTTACCAGTACCTTTGGGCAACCGCTTGGCCAACAATGCTTCAATCTCAACCAAACTGTCTTCATCATGAATTTCTCTACTGGATCTAGATTCATGAAAGTGACTAACATATCTACTTTTTCTCATAGATGGGTTAGAAACATAAGCTCTAAATGTTAATTCAATTTTTTGAATACTACCATCATAGCCATTTAATTCAAAAGCAGTAAGCTTACCAATGATGGATTCAAGGGTTACCTTGGTTTTGTCAATAGATTTTAGTTCCTGAATGGCTGCAACTTGAATAGCATATATTGCTAGCAGGGTTCTCAACACCTTACTAACTATTGTGGCATCATCCATTTTACCACCAACATTCTTGATCTCACCAACTATCTCTTTTATCCTCTGATCATACTGTTTGATATTCTCACCTTCAGCCATCTGTATGTCACCAAACTTCCCTCTTAGACTCTCTTCCTTAGCAATATCCACATGTTCATCACCACTATAAATCTTTTCAAGTTTCTCCCATACCTCATATGCAGTCTCCAAACAATGAACATCAACATATTCAACATCAAACAAAGAACTAATAATAGCCTCCAGTGCTTGATTGTTTTCTTGTTTCTCTTTCTTTTGATCATCAATCACAATCCTACTAGGTACAACATATTGAGTATTAACATGTTCTCGGTATTGATTTCCAAGACTCTTGATATAAATTTTCATTCTATCACTCCATATCCTATAGTTCTCTCTATTAAACTTAGTACCTTCCTTCTTCATCATGTTCTACAAGATCTTTACCTCAAGCTATTAGGCATAGACTTTATTGGATCTGAGATGAGCTCTGATACCAATTGATGGTATGATGAAAAAATAAGGATACAGTCAACTACTAAGAGGGGGGCTAGTGAATCAGTAGATAGAAAAACTGATAAACTTTCACTTTTCTCAGAAATAACCTCTCAAGTAAACTTAGAACTATAAATGCAATAACTCTGTCAACATAAATTTATCAAGATAAATCAGATGACTATCACAATAGATAATAGTAAACAATATGAAACTCACAATCATCCAAATACTTTTACTTGACATAAGTAAAACTTCATTTCAGATTGTTACTAGTTAACTTATCAAAGTGAAATAAGTAGTTGAGAAAATCAACCATAGAAACATAACCACAAAAATATTCACCACTTGAAACAATATTTTTGACATGGAAAACCAAATGGGAAAAACCATAGTGAGATGAGACTCACAAGATAATTATCTGAACTCTTCTGAAGTTTGCCCTGTTAGGAACCAAGCTTGTTAAAGCTTTTAGAAAAAGTCCTGTTAAGAACAGATCCTATTAGGGACCACTCGGTTAAGGGATTGACTATAATTCCTTGTTAGAAGAAATACCCTATGAGGTGTAAAATTTGTGAAGGATTTAGAATCCAAGATAATGGATCACTTTCTTAGAGGATTTGAATAACACCAAGCTTGTTAGAGCTTACCTGGTTAAGGGATTTAACTATTGTAGTTGTTAGAAAACAACAAAAAATTTCTGATCTGATTGAATAGCACTTCACATGCTTGATCAGATCCTTTTCATGCTCTTATCTTCCTTTAATAAAATTGTAGATACATCATCAAGTTCTGCAACCACAGACTCAGTTCAACTTTTCCAACAATTCAGCTAAAACAACTCATCAACCTTATAAACAAATCAACTAGGTCGGTAACACAACCAAAACCTAATTCACATAAAGATTACAAACAAGTTATTTCAAGTATGACCACTAGATTACATAACAATCTATACACATCATTCAAGAAAGCCTCGACCACTCCTTGATCACTGCTTCATTGATCTCAGTAACTCATCATATGCTTTACATTACATGCAATATACTTGCACATTCCCAAGACAAAAAAAATTAACTCAATGGGCCAAAAACTATTTGAAACTCTCTTCATATAATATGCATATGTTTCATAATCAATACCACTCATTATCAAATCCTAAACTAATATAGCCAATTCACTAGACTTAATCAGTTAGGGTTTATCAAAACAATAGATAGGGTTTACTGGTTCAACTCTCCAATACTTAGCAATACTCGTTCACTCCCCAAACTTACCTATCGGTTATAGTTCCTTTCACTTAGCTCTCCCTATTGGTTACAAAACAACATTACAATAGTATCATTATAACATTAGCAGTTTATTTGACATCAATGACAACATAAAAAATCATTAATGCAATCTTCATGCAAATGCCAATAGAATACATGATTATGTAGATATTTGATTTTCCATTTTCTATCTTTTGTGTTGTTGCTTCCATTATATTACTCTTGATACATGATTTGGACAACTATCTTTGAGGATCTTCCAGGTCATAGTTGTGTTGTATGGTATCAGAGCTAGTTGCGAACCTTGAAGCATTTCTTTGGGTGAACAGATCATCGAATTGAGGTAGGCTGCTTGTATATTCAATAGATCACCAACTGAGAGGCAATTGAAACCTTGTAGTTAGATCGTTGATTTGAGGCAGTTGGACTAGAGAAAATGTAGGAGATATTGCTAAGAAGGATGAATCCTAGGAGGGTAGAGCAAATTATGGAGGATTTCAAGAATGCGATGAGGAATGAGATTTGAAACATGTTGGCTGGTTTACGGAGGAATCCTGAATTGGAGGATGAATATGAAGAGGTAGGAGAAGAGATTGAGGCCAAAGAAGGAGAAGGACCGAAAGATGAGGGTGAATAAATATTTCTTAGAGTGGGGGCACAAGTGAGTAAAGTTCATAAAGTTGAGGTTTCTAACTTTTAGGGTTCGTTGAATCTTGAAGACCTGATAGACTGGATCAAAGATTTGGAGGAATATTTTGAGTTTGAACATGTTAAGGACCCATAGAGAGTCTAGTTAGCACAAACTAAGTTAAAAGGGTACACTTTAGGGTGCAAAGAGTTGTAGAGATATAGAGTACGAAATTGTGAGATGAGAATCACCTGGTGGAGATGGATGGTTGCAAGATTGAAGGCTAAATTTATTCTGAGAGACTATGATTTGGAGTTGTCCAAAATGTTGCAGAATTTGAAGCATGAGGACATGAGTGTAAAAGAGTACACTGAAGAATTCTACAAGGTGATGATTAGATCTGGTCATTGAGAGATGGATAGGGAGAAGGTGACTAGATACATAAATGGACTCCAATTTAACATTAAGGATGAGATGAGTATGTTGAATATTTCTACAACTGAGGATCCTTTTCAATATGCATTAAAGGTAGAGGATAAAGTTCAATGAAGATAGTATAATAACTCCAAGGGAAGATAAATATATGCAGCAGATAGAGGGCATAGGAGTGGCAGTATGGAGAGGATGACTTCTATGGAGCCAAAATCTAAATGGAGTAGAGACACAAAGGAAAGGAGGTAGTAGTAAGGAGTTCTTGGGTAAATGTTTCAAGTGTGGAGAAACCAAACATAGATATTTTGAGTGTAAGAAGGGAATGGTAAGGAATTGCATTGCAAATGAGTATCAGGAAGCTAAAGTTACTGGAGAGAATGTTTTAGAACTGAAGAAGGGAGAGCCCCTTTTTGTCAGAAGAGTTGATAGAGTAGAATGATGAAGATATGAGATATAATCAAATGAAGAATCTTATCCAAACTGTTTGCAAATCAGGTGGTAAGTGTTGTAAGTTTATTGTGGATACTAAAAGTACTTGTAATATGGTATTAGAGGAGATGGTAGTGAAGCTTGAGAATCCTAGCCCTTACCAAGTGATTTGGTTGCAAGATGAGCATAGCATGGAAGTAAGAGATAAGTGCTTAGTGAATTTTAATATTGGACCTTTTAAGGATGAAGTCTTGTGTGACGTTTTGCCTATGAGTGCTTGTCATGTTTTGTAGGGTAGACCATCACAATTTGATAGAAGAGATATTTATGATTGTAGAAGAAATCTTATCACTATTTAGAAGGATGTGTAGAAGTTTCCTTTGGTTTCTTTGAAGGAGAAGGAGAAGGTAGTGAAGAATTTGAGTCTTGTGAAGAATTGTAGTGCTAAGAAGTAGGTTGCAGAGGATACACTACATGGTGGCATGCATTTGCTGAAGGATCTAGTGGATAGGTTTGATAGAAAGGTGGTACCTAATGGCAGAAAAGTGAAGGTGATGGTGGTAGACCGAATGAAATCTTGTGGTAGAAATAAATATAAGTTGAAGAATAAATAGAGTAATAGTTAGAGATAGTGTGCAAGTATGAAGCAAGTAAAGGGAGATAAAGAGAAATAGAAGCTAGAAAATTTGGTCGAGGTTCCAAAAGAGGTTAGGAAGAAGTTTGTAGACAAAAAAGACATTTGTATAAAAAAAGAGCATGGTATCTATATCCCGCATTCTTTTAGATGTTCACGAATTGCCTCTCATGGAACATGTTTTTCTATGTGGGATGTCTGATGCAGGAGAATCCCGATCTATAAGTAATCTTGCATCAACCAAAAATATTTTCTTTTAGTTTTGTTCTTGTTGCAGTTTATGTGTTACTTTTAGCTTTTTCTAGTAGTTTTTTTCTTTTTTGTTACAAATCATATTTTCAGTGTCTAGGCTTGTTCTTGTTAATCATTCAAGATTTCTAGTTCATTTGGATTATTTTGCAACAAGTTATTCCTTCCAGAGTGTTTGTTTCTTGGTTCCAGAGCAATTTTGGGCTTACCGTCTATGTTGGAGTTTTCTTCTCATGTGGAGTAATTTCTTGGATTGTGTATTTATTTGGCACCATGCTCAATGTTCGTGGGCCCTTGGTCAACCCTCCTTTGTGGTCTGCACTTCATATTTGTTCTTGATGGATGACATCTTCATGTTTTGGGGCCAAGCTATTTTACACATTTTATTTTACTTCCTTGGTAAATGTAATTTTTTGTGGCCAACCTCAATTTGTTTCAGATGGTATATATAGTGTTAAATGTGATCCTTTGAGATATAGTGAAGTAGTATGATGATCTAGATTCATAAATTGCAATTTGGACACTTCTTGGAGGCCCTGATGAATTCTATTTTGGGATGTAGCACAAACCAGGCATGTTAGCTTGTATGTAACCTATATATTACCGAATGTTCTATGATGAATATATGATGATGCAAATATATGTTTTCCATTTTCTATGTTCTCTGTTGTTGCTTCCATTGTGTTACTCTTGCTGCATGATCTAGACTGTTCTCTTTGAGGAGCCTCTGGGTCATGGTTGCATCACCTTTACATATCCATTGAACAACAACACCTAGGGTGTACAAGGAATGTGCGCCCAAACAAAAATAGACAACCAGAACATCCTAGAAACTAGATAAAGACCAAAAATAAAATAAAAAAGACAAGAACCAATCAACCACCCACCAAAGGCACAAAAGGATGGTGTTCTAGATGAATGCATTACCCTCTTACCAATCCTTACATAGACCTACAATTTTATTAAAAGAGGAAATATTTTTGTTAGGACTTTATAGAGACCAGAGTGCTAGATTCCAGGGTAGCACTAACTAAAGATGCAAGGAGATCCATCATTGCAAATGGAGACTTTGTGTATCTTTTCTGCTTCACCTTTCTATGTTAAATTCTTTCCTTAATAGAAAGTAAGGAGGCTAAATTATTTTAAGCCATATCCTAGCTCAACATAGATATTTCCTCCAATTTTCTTTTAAGGACCGCTTGGCTTTCCTTTAGCTCTTTCACTATTTTTATTTCAACCCTTTGAGATAGCTTCTCATTAAGATTATTCAACATCACCTTGACCTCATCCCATTTTTCTAATTTTCCAGCCATATCTCTAGCATCCTTCCAAATCCTATCAATCATTTTCCTCCATTCCCAATTTGTTAGCCCTATCCCTCACTTCCACCATAACTTCAAGTTTGTTTATCTATTATATGACCACATAAAACTATGAGAAGAGCCATTTAATAACTATTTCCTATCACTCAATATTCGCTTCCAACTTTGACACCTTTGTTGGAATCAAGGAGCACTGAGAGGGGCAGGTGAATCAGTGTTTAGTAATTTTTCTTTATTAACCTATTTCTCCAACCACTTAATGTAAATGAAGAAAGGTAAAGTGTAGAAACATAAAGCAAAGATCAGCAACACTGTAACACCAAGATTTTTATGTGGAAACCCAGTTAAGGGAAAAACTATGGTGAGATTAAAACCCACAATATTAGTATACTCTGTCAGAAGTATAAAAATATTACATAAGGGGAATGCACATGCATTCAAACACACTTCCTAGAGCTCACTTCTCAATTGCAAGTAAGGGCTACAACCCCAGAAGGCTCATTACCTTACAAGATGATTATACATAATAATTGAAATATCGGTATTGATAAGAAACATCTAAAATTGTCAGAAATAGTTCCGGTTAAGCACAAAATACTTTATCTTACTCAATTCTACAACACTCCTCTATTATGATATTATTATATAATCCATTGCAACAAATCCTTCAATTGCGAATGTGAAACTACGCATAATTGCTCATACACATTTCACACATAAACATCGATCTACCAAATGATCAAATCAATCGATCTTATATACCTACAACATCAAATTAGGTCTTCATGACGTCAACCCAAAAACACATAACACGCAACATGAAAAGTGTAACCCAATTTGGCTCAATCCGATCCAAAAAAATGAAGGAGACCAAAATAAATTTTCCACACACTTCCCACATGTCGTCTTACCAACCTCGAGTGTGCAAACAACAACAAAAATCACTCTACATGATCCACACACAAAATCTTCAAATGATACTGCCACAAAACACTATTCTACTAGAAAACTGTCTACCAAATTTTCCAAATTGCCCAATTCACAACACTGAAGGCCATAAAACTGGAATAAGGTATATTACATATCCATGATGGGAATGTGTAGGATCATGAGGGGCCAAAAAGTGGTGATATTGCGACTAAAGTTCAGATTGATAGGCTGACTGAAAAATATCTATAACTTTCAAATGATATCACATTTTTTGATTCTGAAACATGCATCACATTCTATGCTTCATATACTATAGGATTAAAAGAAGAAAAATTGAATTTCATAAATTTTTGATCAAGTTATGATGGTCAGACATACAAGTTTTTTATATTTTTAAAAAGTTATCATAAAAAAATTATAAATTATTATTTATTTGAAAAAAAATACAAAACAATATGTGTCACATCCGTGCATGAGTCTTCTACTTATAACTAAAATCTTATAAAAAAATATTATTATTTGATTATGATTATGTTGGTCATACAAACACCCGCTTCTTATCTTTTTCCTGAAATTTTAGTACTACTACATTGAAATTTAAAATTTTAGTTAGATAGATTTAATTTTTTTTAGAAAAAAACTAGTAGCTTAGAAACTACGTTAAATTTACTACAAATTATATTATTACATATTTTTGTAATAATGTTTGTAGCTTATTCAATTTTTTACGTCAAGTTGCCTAACTTTATTTTTTAGATTTTCATTGCCACTTAAGGACCTGTTTGGCCCACCATGATCCTGCACATACCCTGATGCATCTCTGAGATCCCCAACCACAAATACTCAACACAACTGAATCGCCAACCACAACACTGTTCACTCTACCGAATGACCTGTTCTTTTAATTGAACCATACCGAACCTTACCAGACCTCAATCAATCTTTAGATATCAATGAATCATGAACTGTGGACTAGATATCTAACTCAAGTCGCTATCAATGACAACATCTCATCGTCAATGTAGTGTCTCTTTCCAACAATCTCCCCCTTTCGTATCGATGACAACACTTAGTAAAAAATGACTAAGTGTTAGACCAAAACCAAGATATATACACTGCAACCAAAAAAAAATAACTACCAGTCTTCAAAGAATCAAGTAACTTCCCCTAGGATCAACATTTTTCATTGCTATACACTCCCCCTTTGACATCAATGACAAAAGTATGGTTTTGGGAATAAAAAATATTATTTACATATCTACACAGTCCTTACACACAAATTTTTTTGAAGATATCGGCATAAGAATTCTTCAATGATTCCAAGTGGTTGTCCCATCTTTTTGGCTTATTCTCCAACGTGGTTATGAAGTCACTAAACAAGATTGCACCTCTAACTCCTTTACATCATCTAGATCACTATAGGCCAAAGAATCTTGAGTATCTTTGAGAGCACTCAGCATAATATCTATCTTAGGAGTAATGAGACTCCTAACTTCTCCAACTCTCCCAATTATTCTCTCCCAGTCATGGTTAAGGATTCTGATTTTCTTAAGTAGAGATATTACCTGATTCAGATGAATTCTTAATGATACTATCAAGGAATCAACTGTCTGAGATATGCGTTCAATCTCATTCTCGTTCACCTTAGACTTCTTCTTAATATCTGAAGTGAACTTGGTGAGAGATAAACATGATTTATTAAAGTTGCCACCTTTGGATGATGCATCTTTAATGCTCTTTACACAAGAATCTAAAGTGACTCTATCTTTGGCGATCATCCTTTTCAAATTTTGAAGCCTCTTGGCATTAAATTTATTTTGGACTTTCTCCTCAGCATAGTTTGCGAAAGATTCAAAATGTTTATCTACAAAATTAATCAAACTCTTTAATTTCCTATATGGGATATCTAAAATATCCTTGTGAGATGAGGGCATTAATTTCTCAAAAACACCATTTTCCAAAGTTAGCAACATATTGTCTTCTATATGATATTTAAAAAGATCCTCACTAGGTTTTGATGCAAGTTGAATATTTTAATTGTAGACAGAGAGGCAAGGTTAATTGGACCTTGAATGAACTCTCGATCCTCAATGACTTTTTTTCCTTTCACTATCTCAGTAGTGTCTTTTGCCTCAATCTTAACCTCAACCTTAGGTTCTATAGCCTCCTTTTCTGTATTCCCAGGAGATGGATGATTGATTGCTACAACCAGAGGATTATCAACCTTGTCCTTTCCTTCCTTTGCTTTCCCTGTATCCTCTTCTCTATCTTCTTCTTGCACATTGACCTATACCTATTCATTCGTCTGGACTTCTGAAATAGAAGTATCATCCCTTATTTGCTCTACTTCTAGATTGAATAGTGATGTCATGTCTTTTCAGATGAGGTTCTTCTTTCCCTTTAGACTCATCTACCTCATATTGATTCTCTAACAAATTTTTTGTTATTTTTTTTAATCTCCTTTGCAACCTCATCTATCTTCCCTAACATGATTTTATTTACCTTGTGATTACTCCTAAATTTGTTCTTTGCTAGTTTAAGAAATCTATGTATCTCCTATATAGAAATAACTGAACATAAGATGACTAATACATACTCATTTAATCTCTTATCTTCTTTATTTATTGTTTGCCTTCTAGCATCCAAACTATCATTCAAGCTCTTTGGTATGACTATCATTAAATCAACTAGAGATTTAATATATACATTTAGGTATTTTATAGTAGCCTCTTCTAATGTTCTCTTTCCAGATTCATCAAATTTGTCATACCACTCAGATAGTGGCTTCAGGTTACTATTCTTAACAAATTCATTCACAATCTATTCTAATGTTATGGGAGGTACAATAGTGAATTTTTCTTGTTTCAGTGCTTCATAAAACTCAGATGTCTTAGATTTATTACCAAATTTACTTCTACCTGATGGTTTTTCTTTTGAAACTTTGGTGGGTTTAGGAGATTTGGTCTTCACCTCCTCATCAGACTTAGTCTCTTCATCATCCACAATAAAAAATATGACTTTCTTACTCTTCTTTTCACCACCAAATGGCTTGATTGAAGATTTAGGATTTCTTGTTGGCTTTGTAGGACCAGAGGAGTGAGATATACTTCTAACTTGCGTAGATATCACTCAGAATCTCTGCTAGTTCTCCTTCACCATGCTCTTCTTCTCTGCTGCTTTGAATGAAAATTGAGAAATGAATGGTTAATTCTCCTTTTATCCCTCACATACCTAACTTTTCATTGTAATAAATTCACTTTGTCCTAATTCATTCAGATACTCTGTATTTCACAAAGATCTTTTGTGGACCTTTAGATCTATCTGCAATCATCATATATACCTCTATAACATGCCGGAATCAAGCACAAATCTCAAAGAAGGGGTTTGAAGGATTTTCATGAAAACCTCCTCCTAAGGCTGGATGCCTTATCTTAGTTGCCCGATGTAGTTCCAACATCAAAATCAGGTTCGAACCCACATCGTACCTCTGAATCATTTTTCTTGACCCAAGTCTTTTTTATCTACTCTTTAATCTCTTTAACTTTTTCTTTGCCTTTCTCATCAGCCTTCACATTCTTGTTCTTTTCTTTTGGACCTCTCCTATTCACGTTTCTACTTCTACAATACTTATCAATGTGACTGGATTTGTTGCAAGCATAAAAAACAATATTTCCTTGCCTAGGTTTGAAGTTCATTTAATTTCGTCTTGATCTGCATTGAATAGAAACATGTCCAAATGTACCACATGCATAACATCTGACATTTCTCCTATTCTGAAAGTTATTCATCACACTTCTCCATACATTTTCCTTATGACCATACTTATTAAATTTGAACCATTGAATGATAAAAGATGGACCATTATTATTCATCCTATTTCTGCACTTACTAGCCATATGACCAAATTTATTACAAACAAAATAGTTACCATTGAATTTATGATAATTAGGCTGCCTTACCAGAGGCTTTCTTGAGTTCTTGTTATGCTATGTTGACTTGGATCTTTCACCTTTCTCAAATCCAAGACCTTGTGTGTCATTAGGATTATTTTGAGTGGCAAGTGTCTCATCAAGCTTGGCTAAGCTGATCCAAAACTTTTTCATGTACCCATTTGCAACATCAAGATCATATCTAATAAGAATGATTTGCCTTTCAAGATCTTCATAATTTTATCTAGAATCTTGCAGGTCAAGCTTCAGTTTTCCATTCTCACTCTCAATTCTGCAACATTCTTCAAATTTTTCTTTAAAGGATTGAGCAAGATTCTCCTCATTCTTCTTCCTTTCCTCAAACTCTTTTGTCAATCTCATCACAATAGCATCCATCTCATTCTTATGGACTCTATTATCTCTAGCAAGTCTGTCACATTCTTCATTCTTTTCCTTCAAGGTTTCTTCATCAATGCTTTGACTTTGTTTCTTTTTAAGGTGATCAACAAGCTCCTTTGTCTATTCCCTTGATTTTTTCAACTAATCTTTCAATGTTTCAATGTATTCCTCAATATCTTTATTTTATTTCACTTGTTGGTTCTCATCTTATGCATGATCAAGATCTTCAAGAGAAACAACCAACTCCTTTCTAAGACTACCAAAATCCATCGATTCACTTTCCCAAATCCACCTTGAGTTGTTAGGCTTCTTCTGAGGAACTAGGCTCTAATACCAATTGTTGGAATCAAGGAACACTGAGAGGAGGGGTGAATCAGTATTCTGCAATTTTTAACTTTATTAACCTGTTCTTTCAACCACTTAATGAAAACGAAGAAAGTAAAGTGTGAAAACAAAAAGAAAAGATCAACAACTCCATAACACCACAATTTTTACGTGGTAACCCAATTAAGGGAAAAACCATGGTGGGACTTAAACCCACAATATACTATGTTAGAAGTATAAAAATATTACATAAAGGGAATGCACATGCATTTAGGCACACTAACTATAGTTCACTACTCAATTACAAATAAGAGCTACAACTCCGGAAGGCTAACTACCTTACAAGATGATTATACATAATAATTGGAATGTCTGACTGATAAGCAACATCTACAAATTCCTAAAACAGTTCTGGTTAAGCATAAAATACTGTATCTTACTTAATTTTGTAACACTGCTCTATTCTAATATTCTGTTATAATCTAGAGCACAAATCCTTCAACTTTGCACATGAAACTACACACAATTGTAGGTCCCAGAGACAACTAAGAAGGGGGGGGGGTGAATCAGTCGTCAAATAAATTCAAACCAAAAACTTATTAACCAACTTAATGCTTAATATCGGTAAATCAATTAAGTATGTTGGTAAACAGTGTTAACAAAAAATTGTTGTACCAGTAAGAATTAATGCATGAAAGATAAGCACAAAGTCATCCACAACACATGACACCAATATTTGTACATGGAAACCCTGTAAGGGGAAAAACCATGGTGGGAAACCTTACCCACAATCAGATGATACTACTACAGATAGTAAGTGTACAAAAGGGGTCTACACATGTAGAAAGGCCAACAGCCTAGAGCTCACTGCTCAATCACAAATGGGAGTCACATTGACTACAGTTGGATGGTTAAATCCAATGAGAATGTACTGCACAAAATAGCATCTTCATATGCTAGATTCAGTACCGATGTAATGCTGATATGCTTCTACAAAAACCTAACTTCAACTTCAAATGATGTCTTCGTGTATATCCTTGCTTGATCTCACATATACCCTTCCTTAAATCTTTTTCGCATTCCACACTTGATCTTACAAGTAAGATCTTACATTTATACCATACCCTAAGACCAATTTTAGTAGGTCGGCTCTACAAGATATTACAATAAAAATATTTTACAAACAATACAATATCCGATGCAATAACCGATTGAACATGTCGACTTAATGTATTTACAACAATAATAAATCATCTCCATAGTGTGCCATGCTGAACTGGAAAAGATAAACCTGCCGGTGTAACCATAGATAACCTGGAACTACTTGCCGGTAAAAGAAAATATACAAATAAGAATATACCAATGATTATTACTTCAAAATAAAGTGTCCACATGATGTCTTCGACATTACCAAGTGTCTTCCATGCCATTGCAGGTACTGGTGAACATTATATCCTGTCGGTTAACCATATACCAGTAACTGTTGCACAATTTACTGTTTGCCGGTGAATGTTGTTGGATCTCCAAAGTAGGTGTATTTAGTAGGTGTTGATATCAATGACAAAACCATACCAAAATACCAACAATCTCCCCCTTTGGTATTGATGGCAACACAAGATGGAAAAACCATCAAAGTGCCAAAACAGAAATGGCAAGTGTAAAACCAACAATCTCCCTAAAGTGACAATCTCTCCCCCTGAGAGCAACATGAGTTATTTTATGTTATCCTGTACCAATTTTCACCATAGATATCTCTCCTCAATTGATAATGTGTTTTTCCATATATCTCTCCCCCTTTGACATCAAATGCCAAAGCTACAAAATTTGAAGTACATACAAAAATACCAACTACTCCCCCTGAGAAGTAGCTTCCTCATCAAATACCAGAATAAAAGATTTGTCCATTTAATTATGCCAGTTGATGACAATCATCAACTGTCTAAGTCTCTACCGGTGGAGGTATGACTCCAAGCTGATCTCTGAGATACTCAAAAATTTCCTTAGGCAAAGGTTTTTGTGAAAATATCTACAAGCTATTCTTTAGTATTCACATAAACCAGTTTTATCTCCTTTTCTTCAACTTTTTCCCTTAGAAAATTTAGTTTGATAGAAACATGTTTTTTTTTAGAATGTAATAATGGATTCTTAGATATATCAATTGCTGCAGTGTTATCCCAATATATAGTAATAGGTTCCTTGCATTTTACCTTTATGTCTTTCAACATTTGCTTAAGCCAAAGTACTTGTGTATAGTTTGTTGCTGCTGCAACATACTCTGATTCTGTTGTTGATAAAGATGTACAACTTTGTTTCTTACTTAACCAAGAAACTAATCTCTTTCCAAGAAAGAATGCTCCTCCAGTGGTGCTTTTTCTATCATCCACATCTCCTGCCCAATTTGCATCTATGTATGCATATAGATCAAAATCTTCATCTTTAGGATACCATAATCCAAGATTTGTTGTGCCTTGTAATTACCAGAAAATCCTTTTTACTGCTGATTCATGATTTTCGCTAGGATTACTCTGAAATCTAGAAACTATACATACTACATTCATAATATCAGGTCTGGTTTGTGTCAAATATAGTAAACCTCCTATCATAGATTTGTATCTAGTTGGATTAACAGGTGTAAATTCATCCCTTTGAGATAATTTGTCATTGTAGTCATAGGTGTGCTTACTGGTTTAGAGTTCTCCATCCCAAATTTCTTAAGTAGTTCTTTCAAGTACTTAGATTGACTCAAAAATATGCCTTTATCAGTCTGTAAAATCTGCAATCCTAAAAAGAATTTTATTTCTCCAATCATAGACATTTCAAATTCATGTTGCATTTCAAGAGAAAATTCTTTGCATAATCCATCTTCTCCTCCAAAGATTATATCGTCAACAAATACTTCAATAATCAAGATGTCATCATTAGTTACTTTGTAATATAAATTGCTATCTACATTTCCTTTAGTAATACCAATCTTTAAAAGATACTTATCCAATCTTGCATACCAAGCTCTTGGAGCTTGTTTTAATCCATACAGAGCTTTTCTTAATCTGCAAACCATATCATTGTCATCTGTCAAGGAAAATCCATCAAGTTGTTCAATATAGACTTCCTCTTCAAGATCTCCATTCAAAAATGCACATTTCGATTTCCATTAGATAAACTTTGTAATCCTTGTGGGCTGCAAAGGCCAAGAATAAACTAACTGCCTCAATTCTGGCTACTGGTGCAAAGGTCTATTGTAATCAACTCTTTCTTTCTGAGAATATCCCTTACACACTAGTCTTGCTTTATTTTTGACAACCTTACCATATTCATTGAGTTTGTTTCTAAATACCCATTTGGTTCCAATTACATTTTTATTTTTAGGCCGGGGAACTAATGTCCAAGTATTTTTTTTTCTCAATTTGTCCTAATTCTTCTTCCATAGCTTAATCCAAAATTTATCCTCACATGCCTCATTGACAGATAATGGTTCAATTTGAGAAATAAGACATACCTCTTCATTTGCCAATCTTCCTCTTGTCATGACTCCTTTAAATTTGTTTCCAATTATCTGATCTTCAGAATGATTCATTCTTACATATCGGGATGTCTTAGTCTGTTGTTGTTCTTCATTTACTGTGGAATCCTCTAATGATACCGGAGTAACTGGATCATCATTTTGTACCAGTGGATTTATTGTAGATTCATTTGTCATAATTTCTATTCTCGGTTCAGGGTCTATATACCTTGAAGTTCCTCTGAATTGTTCATCAATCCTTACATTTGTACTCTCAACAATTTTCTGTAATGTTTTATTAAAACATCTATATGATTTACTCTTAAATGAATAACCAAGAAATATTCCTTCATCACTTCTAGGATCAAACTTGCCAATATACTCATCTCTTCTAATATAACATTTACTTCCAAAAATTCTGAAATACTTAAGAGTAGGAGTATTACCAAACCATATTTCATGAGGGGTCTTAATGGTTTCACCTTTGATGTGAACTTTGTTGAATGTATAAACAACAGTGCTTACTACCTCTCTCCAATACACATGTGGTAGATTTGCTTCTGATAACATACTTCTTGCTGCATCCAAAATAGTTTTGTTTTTTCTTTCAACAACTCCATTCTATTGTGGTGTCCGAGGTGTTGATAACTGTCTTTTGATTCCATTTACTTCATAGAATGTATTAAAATCTTTAGATGTGAATTCTCCTCCTTGATCTGATCTTAAAAATTTAATTTTCTTATCGGTTTCATTTTCAACCATTGCTTTGAATAGTTTGAATTTCCCAAGTGCTTCTAATTTTTCTCTAAGAAAAGTAACCCAACACATTCTAGAATAATCATCAATAATTAGCATGAAATATCTATCACCTTGTAAGCTTTTAGTTGTAGCTAGACCACATAAATCAGTGTGAATTAAATCAAGGGCATTATTGGATTTTTCTGGAATACTTTTGAAACTAGCTCTAACTTGTTTTCGAAATTGACATTCCTTGCAAATTGTATTATGTGGTTTCACAATTTTAGGTAGATCTCTAATTGCCTTAGAAGTACTTATTTTTACCATGCAATCAAAATTTACATGACATAGTCTTTTATGCCACAACCAACTTTCATCTATATGTGCAATTAAGCATGCCTTTTCACTATTATTCAAATGAAAGATATTACCTCTAGTCTGATTACCGGTTGCAATTTCCAAACCAGTTCTATTCATGATTTTGTATTTTCCATTTTTAAATTGTAACTAAAAACCTTTCTCAACTAATTGACCAACACTTAAAAGATTATATTTTAATCCTTCAACATAGTAGACATTGTCAGTGTTATATTTACCATCAAGAGATATTGAACCCTTACCTTTGATTGAACAGGCCTTGTCATCTCCGAATCTTACTAAACCTCTATTGTATTCTTGAAAGTTCAAGAATTTACCTTCGTCTCCAGTCATGTGATGTGAGCATCCTGAGTCAATAATCCATTCATCCTTTGATTCAACTTTAGCTGCTAGGGCTTGTTCTACCGGTTGAGGAATAGGCACCGGTTGATCTTCTATTATAGCAACAAAGACCCATCCATTGTCTGCTAGATCCTCATCAGAGTCATCAGTTACACCTTCATCAGCAATGTAACAAGATTTATCTTTGTTTTTCTTAAATCTGTATCTCTGATATTCAGGATTAGGTTTGTATGTTCTTCTAGCTTCTTCTCTTAGTCTAGCATGTCTATCAGGGCATCTTGAAGCCATATGACCAATCTTATTGCAGTTAAAACATTTAGAGGGTTCTTTACCTTCATACTTACTTCCAATTGGGCCTTTTGGCATTTTTCTTGCAAATAGTGCTTCAAGTTCTTCAAGCTCTTCATTCTCCTTCCTGGTTTCTTCAAGTTCTTTTGCATAAAAGGCTCTCCAGTCTGATTTGTCAAAGGATGGAGCAGATGATGTTTATGCTTTGAAGGCCAAATCAGTTTTTATGGTAGTAACAGGACCAAATTCCTCAATTTCAAAAGTTGAAAGTTTTCCAATCAATTTATCCCTAGTTACTGATGTATTAGGCATTGTTCTCAACTCATTTATAGCAATAACCTTCATTTTATATGCCGGTGGCAAACCTCTTAAGATTTTTGAACCAATCTCATCTTCACTCAAGGTTCCTCCACAACATTTGATACCCAAAACAATTTCATTTACCCTTTCCACAAAAGCAGAAATCCTTTCATCTTCTTCCATTTTCAGATGTTCATACCTGACTCGGAAGCTTTCAAGTTTTGCAATTTTGACTATGGAATCCCCTTCATTTAGTGTTTCCAAATGATCCCAAATAGCTTTTGCAGTGGACCTATCTGATAATCTCATGATTTGTTGATCTGATAATGTGCTCAAGAGTGCTTCTCTTGCTTTGCAATCATTTTCTTCATCTTTAGCTAAAGTAGTGGGAGCAGTCTGACCAGCTACAGTAGCAGTATAACCATTCTTAGTAACTTCCCAGATGTCTTTACCAATGCAATTTAGATGTGTCTCCATTCTGATTTTCCATATCCCATAGTTGGTTCCATCAAGTTTAGGACTATCCTTTCTAAAATAATTAGTAGACATTGGATCTCCTCAAGTTGTTAAACTTCTATAAAAAGAGGACAAGGCTCTGATACGAATTGTAGGTCCCGGAGACAACGAAAAGGGGGGGGTGAATCAGTTGTCAAATAAATTCAAAACAAAAACTTATTAACCAACTTAATGCTTAATATCAATAAATTAGTTAAGTATGCCGATAAACAGTGTTAATAGAAAATTGTTGTACTGGTAAGAATTAATGCATGAAACATAAGCACAAAGTCATCCACAACACATGACACCAATATTTGTACGCAGAAACCCTGTAAGGGGAAAAACCATGGTGGGAAACCTTACCCACAATTAGACGATACTACTGCAGATAGTAAGTGTACAAAAGTGGTCTACACATGCAGAAAGGCCAACAACCTAGAGCTCACTGCTCAATCACAAATGGGAGTCACACTAACTACAATTGGATGGTTAAATCTAATGAGAATGTACTGCACAAAATAGGATCTTCATATGCTGGATTCAATACCAGTGTAATGCTAATATGCTTCTACAAAAACCTAACTTCAGCTTCAAATGATGTCTTTGTGTATATCCTTGCTTGATCTCGCATATACCCTTCCTTAAATCTTTTTTGCATTCCACACTTGATTTTACAAATAAGATCTTACATTTATACCATACCCTAAGACCAATTTTAGTAGGTCGGCTCTACAAGATATTACAATAAAAATATTTTACAAACAATACAATATCCGGTGCAATAACTGATTGAACATTTTGGCTTAATGCATTTACAACAACAATAAATCATCTCCACAGCGTGCCATGCTGAACTAGAAAAGATAAACCTACTGGTGTAACCCTAGATAACCTGGACCTATTTGCCGGTAAAAGCAAATATGCAAATAAGAATATACCAATGATTATTACTTCAAAATAAAGTGTCCACATGATGTCTTTGACATTACCAAGTGTCTTCCATGTCATTGAAGGTACCGGTGAACATTATATCCAGTCGGTTAACCATATACCGGTAACTGTTGCATAGTTTACTATTTGCCGGTGAATGTTGCTGGATCTCCAAAGTAGGTGTATTGAGTAGGTATTGACATCAATGACAAAACCATACCAAAATACCAACAACAATCACTCATACACATTTCACACATAACCATCGATTTAACAAATGATCAAATTAATCGATCTTATATACTCGCAATATCAAATTAGGTCTTCATCAGGTTGGGCCAAAAATGCACAACACGCAACATAAAAAGTGTTACCCAAGTCGGCTCAATCTGATCCAAAAACAACCAAGTGGACCAAAATAGATTGTCCACATGCTTCCCACATGTCAACTTACCAACCTCGAACATGTAAACAACCGCCAAAATCACTTTGTACAATTCACACACAGAATCTTCACATGCTACTACCACAAAACACTGTTCTACTAGAAACCTGTCTATCAAATCTTCCAGCTTACTCAATTTACAACACCTAAGGAAATAAACCTAGAATAAGGAATATTACACATCCACAATGCATCTGTGAGATCCAAAACTACAAATACTCAACACAATTGAATCGCTAACCACAATACCATTCGCTCTACTAGATGACTTGTTCTTTTCATCGAACATCACGGGACCTTATCGGACCTTACCAGACCTCTATTAATCTTCTGGTATGAATAAATCATGAAATTCAGACTAGATATCTAACTCAAGTTTCTATCAATGACAACATTTGATCATCAATGCAGTGTCTCTTGCCAACAACCTTTATTTCTAGATTAGGGGAGTTGGGATGGGGGTAGAAACTTCCTATCCAAGTGTGTATTGGGAAACCTCCTTTGAGGAAAAATATTGAAAGACTTGTAAGCCTTATATTGAGCCAGTTGCTACTATTATATAATTAAAGAGCATTGACTTTGTAGGAAATTTAAGATTTTCAAAAAGAAAAATAAGATTTAATAGAGAAATAATTAGATGGAAAAAATATTTCTTCACATTTTTTAAGTGATCATTTTTGCTAAATTTTAAAGAGATCACAATTGGTTTGATACCAAAAAAGGGGAAGCATTTAAGGATCTAAATCTTTCATGACCTAGATAACTATCTTTTATTTTTTATTAGATTCTGCAAATTCTTGAAATGCAGGTTTTTGCAAAACTTAGTATTTGTGGTTTTCTTTTCTAGTAGGTATATTTTTATCCTAACATTTTACCCTAACAATTTTCTAAATTAAATTAGCTATACAAAAAACATATAAGCTCTTCCAAAAGGAGGAGCCCTCAATGCATAGAAAGAAATGGTGCATTAGAGAAGGGAATTGAAAATGAAAATACATCGAGATCGCAAACATGTTCGATAGATAATCAAAAGGTCAATCACAAAATTAATATTTTTGAAGAAAGCAAGGAAGATGTTAATATGCTTTAGGAATTAAAAATGATATGTTGATACACTAGACCTAGATTGATAGTAAAACCATTAAAACATGGATCACAGAAAAGTGGAAAACATTGGAGACTGTTAAATTTATGCCAAATGGTTTCTTCATTGTATTGTTTGTTTCTATGAAAGAAAGAAATAGAATAATTTAATATAACTTTAGAAAGTTGTGGGATTCTCCACTATATATGTAATGATGGTTTCCAAATTTTAACCGTACCAAATTGATACCATATAAAAAATTAGTTTAGGTTCAATTGTACAACTTGTTGATGGAATATTGGGTAGAAGCATGTACTAAAAAGGTAGGCAGATCATTAGGCAGCTTAATGGACATTGATGTGGACATAATGGAAGGAGATTCATACTTATATACCATAATTTAAATAGCAGCTATTAGACAGATATCCAAATATATCAGGTTATGCATAGATGGATTGCATTGGATTCAAGAGGTTGAAATAGAGGAAGAAAAAATTTGTTTCTTTAAGATGCAAAGGGAAAGATCATAAGGAAGATAACTAATAGAAAAGACCTAAAATGCACAAGATTTAGTTACCAAAACCAAACAAATTAACATAAGATAACATTGTAGTATCTAGTTGAGGGAGGGTAATGATATGAACACTATCAACAAGATTAAGGACTCAAACTTGAAGGCTAGGAACAAGGATAGAAAGAAGTATACCCTCATCCTATAAAATATCCAACAGGTTCTCTACATAAAATAGCTAAACTAATGCCATCAAGAGAACCCCTAAAAATGTGTAAACCTAGACAAAACATAGGTCCACTCACTGTTGAAGTTAAATCCCTAAGAGACAAGTAGTACACTAAAAATAGAATTGAAGAAGATACTTTGAAAGTTGTGGTAAACAACTCGGACTAGGAGGATTGGGAACCAAGAATTGATTCAAATCAGGATGAATTGGTGACAATTGAGTAGGGAAGCATTAGTCAATCAATTGCCATGACGTTGGAAACAACCAAAACTAAGAAAAAAAGCGGAAGGAAAATTTAATTAAAAAAATTAGAGAAGAGGTGGTGGAAAAGGGACTAACAAACATCAAAGATTTAATGTAAAAAATTATGGGAGGAGATGTTGGTGTAACTATGGAAATTTCTAATACATTGATAGTTAGCGGTTATGACATGTTTGGATATCATACAGTTATACCAACTGTATATCTCCCTATATATGTGTATGCGCCCACCTTCATGAGATAATATCAATCAAGTTTGTTTTACCACTCTCTGTGATTTGGTATCAAAGAATTATCGTTTCTTTTTTCCTGTGATTGAAGTTGTTGGCCTGGTAGATAGGCGATGAAACATTTTTGAAGGCAGTTTCCTATTTGCTATAGTGATGCAACGATGGAGTTTTAAAATGCAAGAAGAGGACAGAGATGCAAGGCGTGAGAACAAAAGTAGTTGTTGATCTCGAAGAACTACGTTGAGAGCAGCGATAGAAATTCATCCTCACAACCTGCTCATTTTGTCCAATATGAATATCAACTCCTTTCTTGAGTATGAAGCCCGATCCTGATTGAAGATCAGAAGCAACACATGGATTTCCCATTGAATGGCATTTGAAGCTATTGAGTGATTGTCGGTGTCTATCAGCATGAATGGCATTTAACACTCCGCAGTAGGCTATAGAAAAATCTATCCTGAATAGTGAAGGAAAAAGCACATTTACCTTTTAGTTTTGTTAAATATTGGAGCACTAATATTACCAATCTATAGAAGTTATTGGAGTCAGAGACAAGGTGTGTGCAAAGAAGTCTTCTATGGTTGTGTGAATGTGAAAAATGGGTATATGAAGTATTCATACAATAGTCACTAGGCATTTCAAAAGAAATTGTGGAAGAAGAAACTAAGAAATCAAATCGAGGAAGAACATAGTGCGGTGAGCATGGAATGAGAAGAAATAATGTCTACTCCTACAATGCAATGTTCTCGCCATAGACTAAGTACTACAGGATTGGTAGTTTTGGTTGGACATCAGTCTTTTTATGCCAACACTGCATTAGGATGTAGTCGGTATGTAGAAAGAACAGAAGGTGACTCTCCAAATGGTATAGGATTGTAAGAGCACCCGTTGATGTGAGTAGCGTGGGCATTTGGGTAACTATCAACAATGATTCTTTCACATTTCCTAGCACAACAAAAGAGATTTCACTTTTAGGATACTTTTATAATTTACGAAAGGTACGTGTTTCTTATATTGTTGGATGCTATGACATGTCTCAGCAAGTAAGTTTGGTCAATGACATGAGGAGATTCATTCTTTCCTTCTCGTGTGGTGAAGAGGAGATACTATCTCTTATGCTGGTCATTGCATTGTAAGTTCGTTAGTAGAACAAAATGGGACAGATGCATATTATGTCGTGTAAGGTTCAACACTTTGGAAGAAAAGATGAATCTGCCACTATTAGGATGGTGCCTATATCTCAAGGAATCAAAATTGTGATCACCTATGTGTCTAAGAAGGTTCAACACTTTGTTAGGCTTGACAACGTCTTTACTTTTTCACAAGTTTTGACTAAGACTTTGGATAGTTTAATGTTTCTAATGGAAGGTTTGGAGTATGGACTTATTGATAAAGAGTTTATTAATGGTAATTTGGAGGTAAGTTGTTTTGTGAGAGAATATGATTCAAATAAGTTTCAAAAGATGTCAAATAGTTGATATAACTTTCCTCAAATGCTTCATTCAAGTAATTCATCTTCTTACTATTAGTGTTTGGGAAAGTGCGGTTCAAAACATTAAAATAATTATTGAGTATCATGTAGATATGTTTATTGATATTGTTAATAAATCTTCATACAATTATACTTGTACATTTGGGTCTATCTTTGCTGCATCGAATAAGGCCTTCAAAGACCCACCAAACACATCAAGTGGAAAAACTATAATAAGATCAATTTGGATGTCGGTGACATTGGAGGATGGATTAATTTGCATCATCTCAAGTTAGCTTCTCACTTTGAGATGATGTTTTCTGCATTAGAAACAATTTTCGCATTTTTCATTTACGATTTCCTTTTTTTTCTCTCTTTGATGATGCTAATAGAATTGAAGAATACATATGTTGTGAAGGTTATATTTTGCAGATAGGTTGAGATTTTGTGTTAAGGTCAATATGGATTGTTATCGAGCAAGCTTCAGAGTATATGATTGAGGATTATTTCCTTTCGCAATCATTAGACAATGATACAGATCTGTCTCATCTCTTAGGGATCATTGTTTAATAATTCAAGACTATGATTCAAGAGTTCGAGACTAAGAGCCTAAAAACACAACTCAAAGCTACACCTTCCTGAGGGTTAAGAGACAACTTGATGGATCCCCTCTTAGTTTAATATTTTCTTCTTCAAGAGAAGATGATCTAAAGTATGTGTATTCATATAATATAATCAACATGTTTTCTTGTGTAAGCCTTAAGGGAGGTCCCTAGGGAAAGTTTTGGGATCAATGTAATAAGGGGGTGAAATTGTTAGCATAACTATGGAATGTTCTATTACAATGATACTTAGCGGTTATGATAGGTTTGGATATCATACAGTTATACCAACTATATATCTCCCTATATATGTATATGCGCCTGCCTACATGAGATAATATCAAATAAGTGTGTTTTACATAAGAACCCTTTCCTGGAGGGAAATGAAAATTCTAACATCGAATAGCTAAACCTATAAAGTATTCAAGAGATTTTGTATATAAACTAGATAAACCAATGGAATTAAGAGAACCTCTAACAATGTGTAAACCTAGACAAAACATAGGTTCTCTCATTGTTGAAGTTAAATCCCTAAGAGCCAAGTAGTACATTAAAAACATAATTGAAGAATATACTTTGAAAGTGGTAGAAAATAACTCGGACCAGGAGTATTGGGAATTGATAATTGATTTAGATCGAGTTGAATTGGTGCTAATTGAGTAGGGGAGCATTATTCAATCAATTCTGATGATCTTTGGAACAAACAAAACTAAGAAGAAAAGAGGAAGGAAATCAATTAAACAAATTAGAGAAGAGGAGGCGGTGGAAAAGGCACTAACAAACATCAAAGATTTTATTTAAAAAACAAGAGTTGGAGAATCCTCCCCCGGAAGAAAATGATAATTATAACATGGAATGTTAGGGACCTCAGTGTCCCTAACAAGATGTGCTTAGTGAAGCATCGCCTAGAAAAAGAAAAGACATATTTGGATCTTCAAGAAACAAATATTATCATTGTTGCAGCAAACAAATTTGTGAAATTGTATAGATTTATGAAAAGCTCCTTTCAGGAAGCTTAGGGTAGAGTAGGAACCATGGGAGTACTTTGGAACCCGAACAAGATGATTGTAAGACCAATTCAAAACCACCCCCATTTGATGGAATGTGTAGTTGAAATGGCCAACATAGGAATGCAGTTCTCTTTGTGCAATGTCTATGGTCAAACAACAATAGAAGAAAAGCAAGATACATTAATAGCTATTGGAAACAAGATAAAAAATAATACGAACAACCAATATATTTTTGTGAAAACTCTAGCATAATATTAGATTTAAATTAAAATAATAGTGGTCTTAATAAAACAAATAAAACAATGATTTATGTTGGCCTCTAATAGTGGACAGACAACTGAGCATAACACCTCAACTCAGAAACATGATATCTTTTCTGAGTAGCCATCAAGTTCTATTATTTAATCTCATTTTATCCTATCAACCCAGGGATGTATGACTTGAGATGGGACATAATTGATTGTGCACTAAGAGTTTCTTAGTCCTACAGTATAAATCAAGAAAAGGAAATAAACAAAAAGAAATCAAATCTAGAAACCATCAACTATTTTTCTATCGAAATAAACAAAAGGAAATCAAATCTAGAAACCATCAACTATTTTTCTATTAACATAAATAGTGACAAAACTTCACTCAAGAATAGTAAAAATCTAACCGGTAAAGAATTTTTTTCGCTCTGTCTTGATTATAGGAACAGTCACAAAACAAAAAATTTGCATCTACATGAACAGTCAAGTATTGAAACTATGCTATGAACAGAATTGAAACCAATTGAAAACTAACAAATGGAATCCTCACTAAGTGCTCCCCCTTGGAATATTCTTCGAGCAACTAAATCAAAGCTTAGATACTATGTACTTAGAATTCTGTTATACACTCACAGAGATAACATAGATAATATAAACTTGTTTTCTTTATTTTTGATGTTCAACAAAAATAGGAAATTACATATCTTCTAACTCTCTAGCCTTTTCTAGAATAGGTTTATTGAATTTATAAGGGAGAAGAGATTTTATTATCTAACTAGTTCAATTTCTCTGCTCCTAAAGATTAGGAGGATGACTTTTATTGAAAACATGAAAATAAGGAATAGAAAAGTTGAAATAGAGTAGGGCTCTTCTCATGGCAATCAATCTTCAAACTATATTTTTCTTATATTTGATCCAACAGTGGAAATGGTAGGTGAATGAGAAGATGATTTCTCTTGGACTAAATCAAAGCATCTTCAAATGTCATAACAATTGGCTAACTATCTATAACAATATTGACTCCTTTAGGGACTGCTACATCCAATCTCCTCATGACTTTGCTACAAGTTGGCAACTACATTAACTGCTTTCTTAACAACATGAAACCTTCCTTATAATAGCTGCATTCAAGAGGTTAAGCATGTAAAGATCTCTATTTATTTAAAATCACTTAAAACATAACATTTATCACCATTCATAATTAAAAACACATTCATCTAGCATTCATGACATCCATTCGAGAAGACTTTAAGCAACCATAGGTTCACTTAAGGTTATATCCTAATATAGACATAAGTTGTATAATATCCTATCTTTTGAAAATATAAAGGAGCTTAAAACAACATAAAAGGTATAAATATGTTATAAAAAATGGGGCTCATCAATTTATGTCAAAGTATTCATAGAGGAAATAAAGGTTGTGGATTACCCAACACACAATGGCACATACACTTGGACAAATAGTTGGGGTGGGATTTACAAACATATCTGAATGATTAGATAGATTCTTTCCTTCGGCTTGTTTGTTGGATAGTCTAGATATGAAACAAGCTCAAATTCTACCAATCTCTACCTTGGATCACTATCTAGTATGTCTAGATGTCAAACTATAAAAGAGACCTATCAATTAACTCTTCAAATTTGAAAATATATGGTGGAGGGATGAACAAATACCTTATCTACTAGACGAATAGTGGAAAGAATACAAAATCAATGAAACCTCAAGATTTGTTTTCTAAAATAAACTACAATATCTATAGTCCAAACTAAAGAATTAGAATAAGGAACCATTTAAAAATATCTTTTAGGAGAAAAGAAAAGCGGAGGCCAAATTGGAAAAACTTAATGAAAAATCATATAGACAAGCATGCACAAAGAGGATTATGCACTCAAGAAGGAATTAAAAAGGAATGTAGTGAATTAATAGCATGAGAAGAGATTTATTTGAGAGATAAGTCTCATGAACTATGGCTGAAATCGAGAGATATCAATACAAAATATTTTCATATGTCCACTAAAGGATGTCGAAGTAGAGATAGAATTAAAGAAATAAAAATAGAAATGGCACCATTGCATGAATAGGACAAGTGTTGGAACAAGAGGAAACAAATTATTTCAAGATCCTACTCAAGGAGAAGAGTAACCAAGATATAAATATGGATGAACCAATACTGGATAATATCTGATGTTGCCTAATCGAGGTAGACACTAAAATGATAAATAAATCCATTAAAATTGAGGAAGTCAAGAATTCTACATTCCAACTACATCTAGGTAATAAGTAAATCCTAATGGTTTTCCAGCCTCCTAGAAATGTTGGAGCTTTATCAAGATAGAAATTAGGAAATTAATAGAAGATTTTAGGAAGAAGAAATATTTGTCAAAGACCTTAATAATATGGGTGTACCCTTAATTCCTAAGAAAGAAAGATCCCAACTTAGTAAATTCAGACCCATATCACATTGCAACTTGGTAGATAAAAAATTAACGAAATTTCTTGCCAATCATTTAAAGAAGGTACTTAATTATGTTATTTCAACAAAATTTTACACATTCACAATGGGAAGGGAAATTATTGATAGTATAATTGATTCTAATGTGAAAAAATATTAAACATCCAAATGCATTAAAATATCTTTAAAGTTGTTCTAATGAGATAAAGCAGGAGAGGGTTAATTGTTGGTATTTTGGTATGGTTTTGTCATTGATGTCGCCTACTAAAACTCTAGAACTTTGGCGATCCAGCAACATTCACCAGCAAGCAAGTGACTTATGCACAGTCATCGGTATATGTTACACCGACAGGATATAATGATCACCAACACTTGGAATGGCATGGAAAACACTTGGTAATGTCGAAGACATGGTTTGGACATCTTATCTTGGAGAATTATTTATTGGTATATTCGTATTTGCATATTTGTTGTTACTAGTAAATAGGTCCAAGTTATACACCGGTAGGTTTATCTTTTCTAGATCAACACAACACACTATGGAGATGACTTATTATTGTTGTTAATGCATTAACCCGACATGTTGAATCGGTTATTGCATCAGATATTGTATTGTTTGTAAAATGATTTTGTTGTAATATCTTGTAGAGCTGACCTACTAAAATTGGTCTTAGGTTATGGTATAAATGTAAGATCTTATTTGTAAGATTGTAGGTTGAATGCGAAAAGGAATTGTAAGAAGGTATATGCTAGATTAAGCAGAGTTATACATGCAGACATCATTTGAAGGTGAAGCTAGGTTTTTTGGAAAGCATATCAAAACTACATCAGTACTGAATCCAGCATATGAAGATGCTATTTTCAGCAATACATTCTTATTGGATTTAACCATCCAATTATAGTCAGTGTGACTCCCATTTGTGTTTGAGCAGTGAGCTCTAGGCGCTTGGGCTTTCTGCATGTGTAGACCCCATTTATGTACACTTAATATCTGCAGTAGTATCATTTAATTATGGGTAAGGTTTCCCACCGTGGTTTTTCCCCTTACAGGGTTTCCACATACAAATATTGGTGTTATGTGTTGTGGATGACTTTGTCTTTTTGTTTCATGCATTAATCTTTACCGGTATTGCAATTATCTGATAAAACAATCCACCGGTATAACAGACTGGTTTACCGGTATTAAGTAGTAAATTGGTTAGGTTGTTTTGGTTTAAATTTATTAGACAACTAATTCAGCCCCCCTCCCTCTCAGTTGTCTCTAGTACCTAACAATTGATATCAAAGCCTTGTCCTCTTTTGCAGAAGCTTAACAGCTTGAGGAGATCCAATGTCTACTAACTATTTCAGGAAGGACAGTCCTAAACTTAATGGAACCAGCTATGGCATATGGAAGATCAGAATGGAGACTCATCTAAATTGCATTGGAAAGGACATCTGGGAAGTGACAAAGAATGGCTATACTACTGCTACTCTCCGTCAGCCTAATCCACCTAACTTAACTAAAGATGAAGAAAATAATTGCAAAGCAAGAGAAGCGCTTTTCAGTGTATTAACAGATCAGCAAATCATGAAATTATCAGACAAATCAACTGCTAAAGCTATTTGCGATCATTTGGAAATACTGAATGAAGGAGATTCCACAGTCAAAACTACAAAACTTGAAAGCTTCTAAGTAAGGTATGAAAATTTTAAAATGGAAGAAGATGAAAGGATTTCTACTTTTATGGAAAGAGTTAATGAAATTGTTTTGGGTATTAAATGTTGTGGAGGAACCTTAAGTGAAGATGAAATTGTTTCAAAAGTTTTAAGAGGATTACCACCAGCATATAAAATGAAGGTTACTACTATAAATGAATTAAGAACAATGCCTAATACATCAGTAACTAGGGATACATTGATTGGAAAACTTTCAACGTTTGAAATTGAAGAACTTGGTCCCATTGCCACTATAAAGACAGATTTAACCTTTAAGCATCAACATCATCTGCATCATCATTTGACAAATCTGATTGGAAAGCCTTTTATGCAAGAGAACCTGAGGAAAGTAGGAGAGAAAATGAAGAGCTTGAAGAGCTTGAAGCACTATTTGCAAGAAAAATGCCTAAAGGTCCAGTTAGAAGTAAGTATGAAGGTAAAGAACCCTTTAAATGTTTTAACTATTATAAGATTGGTCATATGGCTTCAAGATTCCCTGATAGACATGCTAGACTAAGAGAAGAAGCTAGAAGGACATACAAGCCTAACCTAAATATCAGAGATACAAATTTAAGAAGAATAAAGACAAATCATGTTATATTGCTGATGAAGGAGTGACTGATGATTCTGATGAGGAGCCAGCAGACAATGGATGGGTTTTTATTGCTGTAATAGAAGATCAACCAACAACTACAGTCCAACCGATAGAGTCGACCTTGCAGCTAAAATTGAAGTAAAGGATGAATGGATCATTGATTCTGGATGCTCACATCATATGATAGGAGATAAAGCTAAATTCTTGAACTTTCAAGAATATAATGGAGGCTTAGTGAGATTTGGAGATGACAAAGCTTTCCTAATCAAAGGTAAGGGTTCAATATCTCTTGATGGTAAGCATAATATTGACAATGTTTACTATGTTGAAGGTTTAAAGCATAATCTTTTGAGTGTTGGTCAATTAGTTGAGAAAGGATTTCAGTTACAATTCAAAAATGGAAAATGTTAAATCATGAATAGAACTGGTTTAGAAATTGCGACCAGTAATCAGACTAGAGGTAATATCTTTCATTTGAATAATAGTGAAAAGACATGTTGGATTGCACACATTGATGAAAGTTGGCTATGCCATAAGAGACTCTGTCATGTAAACTTTGATTGCATGGTAAAAAACAGTACTACTAAGGTAGGTAGAGATTTACCTAAAATTGTCAAACCTCAAAATATAGTATGTAAAGAATGTCAATTTGGAAAACAAGTTAGAGCTAGTTTCAAAAGTATTCCAGAAAATTCCAATAATGCTCTTGATTTAATTCATACTAATTTATGTGGTCCAGCTAGAACTAAAAACTTACAAGGTGATAGATATTTTATGCTAATCATTGATGACTATTCTAGAATGTGTTAGGCTACTTTTCCCAAAGAAAAATCAGAAGCACTTGGAAAGTTTAAACTATTCAAAGCAATGGTTGAAAATGAAACTGGTAAGAAAATCAAATGTCTAAGATCAGATCAAGGAGGTGAATCATGATGGAGAGAGATCATAGGAGGTCCTCTTGGAGTCAAAGGAAGCCACATACCGAGGAATCATGATGGAGAGAGATCATAGGAGGTCCTCTTGGACTCACTCGCAGTCCGTATTAGGATATACCCCTATGGTGCCACTACCACGGCCAGATCAAGAGGGAGAATCTAGCCACCATCCTCCAGCTACTAGTCCTAGGGATAGGAGATGTTTTTTATGTATTGATGTATATATGATGACACTCATGATTATGCTATTTTTAATGCTTAAACAATGTACACATTTCTTAGATTAGAAGTAACACATTGAGTAATGAGCATGTATATCTGATTTAATTTCCATGTGATTGATTTCTCAATGCTTCATGATTAAATTGATACATGTGTAATTTAATTAAATAACTAAATATTTAATCAAATGCTACTGTGATGATGTAAGAGAAGAATAAATTAAGCCTGAGAACTATATAACTAATATTATTTAATTAACTCTAATTAAACACAACATGATATAATTCTACTTAACACATAAGAAATTGTATAACATGCTAGCACATATGAAATGTAAATAAATTATAATTTACATAAAAAGAATCCAAGACAAATAATATAGTAATGAAACATGCTTATCAAGAATGAAGAAATGTAGACCAAACAATTTAACATCATTTAATCTTACATACTTTAATGAAGATATGCTAACATATTACCCAATTTTGAAGAAAAAGATATAAAGAGAGAACAAAAAGAAGACTAGAAAGAAAAAGAGAGAGAGAGAGAGAGAAAAAAAAAACTAGAACTAGGCATAGTATCTATGAAGGTGCATAGCATTTATTGGCTCCTTGAGAGGCATACCTTCCACATTTGCTATCCTATAAGCACCTGATCCATAGACCTCCACAACGATGTATGCTCCAAGCCAATTAGGACTAAACTTTCCTTTCTCCTCAGGTAAGGCATTCATGTTGTGTTGATTCTCATAAAGGACTAAATCCCCTACCGAGAAGGAACATTGAATAACCTTATCAATATAAATTTGTTGCAAATTTTTATGATATGCTTGAATATGTTCGAGGGAATTTATACATCGTTCATCAAGAATCTCAAGTTGTTGAAGTCTTTTCTCTCTATAGTAGTCATCATCCACTCTACCCCTAAGAGAAACTCTCAAAGAAGAAATTTCTAACTCCAAAGGCATAATGGCATCAACACCATAAACAATACTATAAGGGGTATAGCCCATCGTAACACATACACTCCTGCTATAATCCCATAGAGCACAGATTAATTGAGTATGCCAATCCTTACCATGCTTGTTTATAGTCTTTCAAAGAATTTGTTCAATTATTCTATTAGAAGATTCAACTTGACCATTTGATTGAGGATAATAAGTTGTAGAAAATTTATGTTGAATGTGATATTTCTCAAAAAAATTATTCACATCCTTATTTTTGAATGGCATTCCATTATCTGAAACTGTGGTGGAAGGTATCCCAAATTGAGAAATGATGTTTTCCAAAATGAATTGACAAATTACTTTAGTAGTAGTGGATCAAAGAGGAATGGCTTCCACCCACTTCGTAAAGTAATCAATGGTAATTATGATGAATTTATGTCATTGAGATGAAGGAGGAGATATTTTAACAACAAGATCCAAACCCCATGTAGAAAAGGGCCAAGATGCTACTTGTGATCAAAGCTCTTGGGCAAGGGCATGGATCGAATTGCTATGTTGTTGACACTATTGACATCGTTTAACAAATGTAAAGGAATCCTTTTCCATGGTTTGCAAATAATATTCCATTCAGAGCAATCTCTGAACTAAAGACCTACCCCAAAATTCCCCCCGCAAGCACCTAAATGTGCTTCTCCGAGACCAATAGGGATATCAGCCATGTTTAAGCACCAAAGGAGAAGACAATTATAACCCCTCCTATAGATAACATTAGAAAGGATAATGTATCTACAAGTCAATTTGTGAACCCTAGCCCTAGTATTCTTATTTGCAGAATCAAGAAAGGTACCATGACTCAAATATCTTATGACATGCAAGTACCATTTGTTAGAATCTATAATGTAACAATATGCCACATCACTAAGATTATCAGCAATAATCAGGGAAGTATGGTTGTGAATAGTGAATTGAAGATCTACCAAGGGGTCCTCTAGAGACACAAGAGAGGCAACACATGCCATTGCATCAACATGTCAATTATCTTTTTGAGGAACGGGCTCCATAATATAAGAATCAATTTTTTGTAACAAGGATAAAGATACATCTTTATATTGTGATAATTTATCTTGTTTAGCCTGATAAACTCCCATCACTTATCTTATGATTAATTGAGAATATCCATAAATATGTATATGTTTCATATTCAATGCCAAGGTTGCTTTAATTCCAGCTATAAGAGCTTCATATTTAGAAATGTTGTTGGTACATAAAAAATTGAGATGATATGATAAAGGAATAGGATTCTTTTTAGGAGAGATTAATACAACCCTTGCCCCCAATCCTATATGAAACTTAGAGCCATCAAAGTACAATTCCCAAGTCTCATTAACCTCAATGGAAAGAATGTGTTCATCGAGAAAAGACTCTGGGTTAGGTAGGGAGAATGGTGAAGGAGAATCAACTAAATGATCAGTCAATGCTTGACCCTTTATTTCCTTTTGTGAGACAAACTTAAGGTCAAACTTGGTCAACATCATAAACCACTTAGCTAAGCATCCGAAAAGGTTAGTTTTGGAGAAAAGATGTTTAAGAGGATCAAATTTAATGATAACCTAAATCTCATCATTCAAGAGATAATGCCTCAACTTGTAAGTTGCAAAGACTAAAGCAAGGCATTGTCTTTCTATCGCAGAATATTGGACTTCGTAATCGAGTAAAGTGTGGCTTATGTAATAAAATGGGCATTCTCTACCATGCTTATCACATTGTGCCAGTAAGGTTGCAAGATCTTGAGGGGTTCAACAACGGTGTATATAAGGAAAGCCTTAGTAAGATTAGTCATTTGAAGAATGGGAGGATTGGACAAATAAGTCTTTAAGTCTTCGAATGCTTGACGACAATCCTCATTCCATTGGAAAGTGATATTATTTTTTAGAAATTGTGTGAAGGAAAAAGGTACAATCGGCAAGTTGAGAGACGAACCTACAAATATCTTGGATATTTCCTTGCAAAAATTTTAGTTGGGAAACATTCTTAGGAGGTAGTATGTTAACAATAACATCTATCTTCTTTGTATCCACCTCAACGCCATGATATGAAACTATGAATCCTAATAGTTTTCCACTATCCACACAAAAAACATAATTTTTGGGGATTCAAAAGCATGTTGTGCTTACAAATTATCTCAAAGATTTGACAAAGGATCTTAACATGATCTATAAAAAGAAAAAAATTGGCTAAGATGTCATCTACGTAATCTTAAAAGGTCTTATGCATATAGCCATGGAAGATGAGAGTCATAGCACACTGATAGGTTATGCCTATGTTTTTCAATCCAAAAGGCATCACAATCCAACAAAACGTACCCCAAGGAGTAGTGAAAGTAATTTTATATTGATCTTGGAGATTGATGAAAATTTTACTATATCCTTATAAACCTTCTATAAAGGATAGTAAAGCATGCCCTGCTACCGAATCCACTATCATATTAATATTCGGGAGAGGAAAATCATCTTTTAAAGAGGCCTTGTTTAAATCATGAAAATGAGTACATATCCTAATCTTGTTTTCATCTTTAGCCACAGGCACAATGTTTGAAATCCATGGGGAATAATCGATAGGATAGATGAATCCAACATCCCACAATTTTTGAATCTCAGCTTTAACAAGTAATTCCACCTTAGGGTGTATCTTTCGAATTTTAACTTCGTAGGTTTAGCATCAGGAATTAGGACAATGTTATGAGTGACAATCTTACAATCTACGTTGGGCATGTCAAAATATATCCAAGCAAAGAGCTCAGGGAGTTCATGTAACAACTCAACATATTCCTTTTGCTCTTCCTCCACAAGACATTTCCCTATCTACAAAATTTTATCTTCAACACAAGGATCCATCTGGATATCAATGGTGTCATTTATTAGGAGATTGTTTTGTTGAGGAGCGTCTTTCAATTGAGGAAATTATTTAACTATCTCATTGTTATTTCTTTCTTTCCCAAAGTAAACTTCTACATTTAAACAATAGAGAAAACTATGATTATGGTGATAATGAGGAAGGTTGTCATAAGCTCCCAAGAATTCAGCTAGGGAATCATCGGTTGAAAAAATGTCCAAAGCAAAGACACAAGAAGGGATAAAGTCAATATATTCTAGATATCTTAGCGAGAGAGAAGTAGAAATGACATTAACACTAATAGATGGTCTCTTAGAGGTTTTAATATGCTTGAAAGGATCATAACCAAGCCCAAATGTCATATCACGAAAGTTATTTTCCAAGGGAACTTTAATCCCTTGTTCTTGAGCACCACATCCATTTCCATTATATCAACACCTAGCTAGGATATGAAAACTAGGACCATAAAAGTTAGTCATTTCTGAAAAAGAAGGGTGATTTTCAAAAAGTGAAGGATCAAAATCCTCTAAACTAGAAACTAAGGGAGATGAAATCTAAGAAGCCACCACAAAGTTATTACTAAATGGTCGAGAGAAAGTAGATTGATTTGTAGGTTCTTCTTCTTCTTTCTTCTTTCCAATCTTAGGATCTCTAGGGGGAATTATGTATTCCCCTATGAAAGTAGGATTGAAATCAAGGGATCCCCAATAATCTTCTACAAGAATCTATTCAATAGAGAAAGTATTCTCAATCATAGAGTCAGGTTGAGAAGATTCTTTCTAAAGAACATTAGGTCCACTTGAGGAACTATCAAGAATCGATCCAGATATAGGAGATAGGTTTGATGATGTAGTCATACTAATCAAAGTAGAAGCTTTAGAGGAATTGTCTAAGATAGTTGGGGAATAATTGATTGAAGAGGATTTAGAACTTGATACTTGTAAACAAGCCTGAAATCTCGTGTCTCCTAACAAGGTGTATTTTTTATTGTTGTAGATGAATTTGATTTGCCTATGCAATGTAGAGGGTACAACTTGCATGCTATGAATCGAAGGTCTTCCTAGAAAATTTTTATATGTCAACTCTCTAGACATGACATGGATAGGAGTAGGTAAATAAACAAGACCTACCTTAACATGCAAGGTCATGATACCTAGTGAGAATTTAGCAACATTATTGAAGCCACTGATGGTGAGAGAAGCGGGCTTAATAAGAGATGTATCAACATTGATCTTATGCAAAAAGTCAATTCTACAAACATTAAGGCTAGAACCATTTTCCACTAATGTTTTACTTATCGCACTATCATTTATGATAATCATAATCATTAAGGGATCATATTATTGTTGAATTTTACTAGAAAACAACTCATCTTGTGTAAACATAATCTGAGCCTTAGGTGATGTAATAGAGTGAATCAAAGAAGCCATATTATTGGATGTCACTGCGAGTGGGAAATTCAATGTTTTCAAGGCATCTTGTAACATTCCATAATGAGTTGAGGAAGTTTAAAGAAAATCCCAAAGCGATATCTTGGTAGGAGTAGGTTTAATTTGTTCGAAAAGATCATATTCCTTACCAAGGGTTTGTGAAATACAAGGTGCTTGAGGAAGACTAAGTTGAGGATTAGGTAGAGGAGTTGAAACAAACAGAGGAGGGTTAGCTTTCCTATTGTTTCACGTTTTATAAGTATGGGAAATTGCATTATAACTCTCCTTAGTTATTTTTCTAGCATAGCTATAAGGACTCTTAGTGGGATTCCTTCCTTGAATCGTAATCATAGGTTTGTTTGGAGTGCTAAAGGAATTGTGACCATATCCACCTTGAACCGTGAAAAGAGGTTGATTAGGAAGAGGTGAATTTTGAGAAGGTAAAGCACCTTGGACAACAAAAAGTGGTTTTCTATGTTCATTCACATTGATCATATTGATTAACCTTTTAGATGCATTATTCTTGTTTGAAACTTTATGCAAAGACATAAAGTCATCAATGACATCATCCAATAAATCATGATCATAGTGATTGAAAGGATTATCCTTGGACTCAAAAGGAGACATAAAATCATAAAGGGAATCATGGGAATCAACTATGTTTCTATATCTATTGGAGGAGTTAATAAGAATGTACCCATGAGAGGAATCATCCAACTTATCTTTCTCATCACCACAAAATGACATAGTAACAAGGTTGATTATTTTTTGGCAAAATGAGGGTTTAGAAGGCTTAGGGTTCAAAAAATCATCTAGAGACTCATATAATTCATCTTTACTAAACTCATAATCAACAAAATTTCATACATCATAAAAAGCATGAACATCTTGTAAATAGAAATCTGACATTTTGAAATGAAAATTGGATGAAACTTAAATACACAATGCAAAGAAAATGAAAGAAACCTATCTCTTTTTTGTTTTGAAAGAAAATTAAATAAACTAGATCTAAATCTAACAATTCAATGCAATTAAAATGAAATTCTATTCACATCAGGTTCACCAAAGATGTGTAGGCGAAAAAGTGAGACTAAGTATGGAAACCCTAATCCCACTCTCATACACACTCATAAAATACAAAAGAGCCTAGGGAGGTAATGCACATCAGCTACTTCTTATGAGAAAGAGAGAGTCATGGATTACCTCTTAGATTTTCTATTCCTTTGTTGTAAATGACAGAGAATAATGATGGAAAATAGAATCTAACCTAGAAAGAAAATAAGCAAGTCAATCCTAATCTAAGAATGCAGATCAAAGAGCAACTGATGCACTACTGAAAAGTATAGGTCAGAAGGCAAAACCAGAGGTGTACCTATGTCTGAAATCTGAGTAGAAATGTTTGGGATAAGGATGCCATGTCAGTGTCCCAATTCTGCAATTCTCAAGCTCCAAATGACAGGAGGGATTCTGAGATCTGTAAGGTGTTGTTCTGCCAAGTCCTACTGACAAAGGGAAAGACTATGGTGCTATGCCACTATCCTAGGAAATACCAAGGCACCATGCCCCTGTTCTTAATACATTTTTGCACTTCTTAGACTTCTAAGTGGTTTTGATGCTTGTTCCAGATTTGCAATTGCTTTTGGATTCCTGTTTTCGCACCTGCAACTGAAAAGGGAAGGTTTGGGGTGGCTATATAGGGTTTTGCCTTAGTCAAATCCCTATGTTGGTGATTTCCACCTCCACGAATAGCTGATAATATACTGAAAATGTGTGTGCTAGAACCTTGTGTATATGAAAGATCCTATAAATGAAAGTAAACAACCTAGAGCAACCCTAAAGAGGAAACCCTAATTGCTTATAATTGACAAAGTAAATGCTCTAAATCCACAATGCAAAGTGATCTAAAGCATGAATGTGAATCAAAATAAATCTTATGCAAAGGCATGAAAACAACATGAAACCATACCAAACCCCAAGGGAGAGGTACAAGCCAATCATCAGTCGGTGATCTCCTATTGTTCTTCTACATCTTCAAAATCCCCCAATTGATAAAACGATGCTTGATGAATGATTTATGGATTAATGTTGCATGTTGTTTAATACTTCAAAGACCTACTCTTTCGCTACAAAGAAGGCTCTAATACTCCAAAAACCTGCCCTTAGATTCTTAGAAGAAGCCCCCTTCAAATGAAGAAAGAGAGCTCTTAAATATGAAACCATAGATATTAATTTCATGTTTAGGCCGACCTATGATTTAAATTTCCCACTAAGATTTTGGGGTTAAGCATTATCATATCATAGGATTGTGCTCTCAAAATTTTAGGAAAAAAGTCATGGACCATGTGCATTTCTGCCAGGGTTCGACCAACTTTTCACCAAATTTTTGTGTTGTTAGATATGATGATATTAGAGTGCTTCCCAAAGTTACAGTTGATTTCAAGATGTCTTGATATGCGAAATTGGGCCCAAACGGTCAAAATAAGACATAATTAGGGTTTATCATTAAATGATTCATTGGAGGAATAAAATGAAAAGGGGCATGCTTAGGGTAAAGGGCCCAACTTTGTAATGTGTAAAGTGATGAGACATAACCATAGATTTAAGTAAGTTAATTAATTAAATGCTTAAAGGGGAATGAGAAATGCAAGATGAAAAACACACTAAGGCAGGTGCTAACCTAAGTGTGAAATTGTACCACCCTACAAGGGTGTACAATTTACGACACTACACCATTGCTTCATTCATGTGTAGAGAAGTGATTAACTAAGACAATCTACTTATTTTATTGATGCAGCTATATGTGAATGCATAAAATACATGCTATGAAAATGGTGAATATGATGTTCTTGAAAATAAACTATATGCAATGTAGTGCTTTTAAGAAAATGAAATGCAAATGCAATCTAATCTAACCATAATCAATGGGTTTTATGAATCCCACATCCCACATTTTCTATAACTCCAGTTCTTAATGCAATCTATGGATGCATCTTATCGCAATTTTTCATGTATGGATTGATTCCTAGAAACAATGATAGATGATGGAGCACAAATTTTGAATCCCGTTTTGGCATATCTGAAGACACCTAAAATTGTTTTATCTAATTAAATAAATAGTTTTATTTGTTTAATTATTTTATCTTAATTCTTCTATTAATTAAATAAATTGATTCATTAATCCTCTTCTAAGTTTTTCCTCATTTATAAAAATACTTTTATTTATTTAAATTATCCCGCTTCCTCTATTAATTAAATAAATCTTTATTTATTTAATTAAATCACTAGGCTTTTCCTCTATGACACATGTCATTCATCTCTTTATTCTTCTCTTCTCTTACCTACCCCCTCTATCATTCAATTATTTCCTCTACCTACCCTTTAATCCTAGCCGACCATTTATCGTTTACACCTCTCAATCTTATCCCTCCATTTCCTACAATGTTCTCTATATAAGAGGATGCCCTCTTCCTTTCCTAACCCTAGTTAGTGTGTCTAATAAATCTTATGCAATCATGCCTTTTTGTGATCAAGCTATCAACCAAAATCCGTTCTTTGTTGAGCTCTTGTGCACACATAAAATCTGAGAGCAATAATATCAAACAAGATCAATGGAGATAGGAGACAATGGAGATTAAAACCCTACTTGACATGTGAATGGTATATCTTGTTTTTTTATTGTTCATTTGCATGATCTTAGGTATCTTCATTTGTGTATGGTGGATGCTTTTCATTGTTAGGCTAGGGTTTTTGTGGTTGAATATTTGTTAGTGTTTCAATATTATTATTTTTATCATCTATTTTCACCATATAGATTTTGGAACACCCGATGGGACTCTTGTCCCTTTTATTTTGACATCTTGTTTCTAGATTTGTGTTTTTGAAAAGTTGCAGGTTAGATTTTGTGATAATTCTCTTTTATCCCGCATTTGTAACTGATCTTACCAAGTTTTTGCTCAACCTTCGCATCTGCAATGATTTTGGCTATGTTTTTTATTTGTCTTTTTTCTTTGCAAATTTCATATCTAGAAATCACATCTGGGTTGTTTAATGTCATGTTTTTGATGTATTTTCATGTCTAGGTTTCGTATTATCTCATTTTTGTTTTGGAGTGTTGTTTTTCTATTTTGTAGTCTAGGATTTTTCATAAATCTCTATTGCGGAGATTTTTGGCTCCTTGTTTAGAAATCATGTCTGTGTAATCTTTTTTTTGTGTCTCCACTTTTTTGTTTGTTTTGAATGTCTAGGTTCCTAAAATCACATCTTGGTTCCATGTTTCTGCATCTGCATCATCTTTCTGCATTTAGGTCTGGTATAGCCACGTTTGTGTTTTCAGTTTTCATTTCGCTTCATTTTAGGCTTTTCAGATTTTGGTTTTACCCTAACCTCTTTTGTATGGATTAACAAATTCTATGTGGAAAGGAGAAGACATTTTGTTGAAGACCCTTATTTCACAAACTCATTTGGTATTTCTAAAAATTTACCTAACATGTGTGCTTACAGGAGGGGTATCATTTCAAAACTACTAACATGTTTAGTGTAGGGCCTTTGGCAAAGATTTGATTTTTGAAATTCCTCTCTTTGTCTTCTTTAGTCTAGCATACACTTCAATCGGTTCTCTAAAATTAACAAGTGTCTTTTGTGTCTTAAGCAATAGGTTTTCTTTTTAAACCTTTTAGAGGGCCTACCTCCCAAGTAGCCCATAAGGCCAAGTGAGAGGGAGTGACCCAAGTGGTAATGGGCTAAAGCCAAACTCTTCCAAGCCACTATAAATAAAACTTTTTGTGATGAAAGTTGCAAGAAACGGGTGTTACATGCTACTATAACGATGTTATGACTCCCCGTTAACCCTATAGAGAGAAACCTCTATAGGTTGGGAAGCCTTCCATTTAATAGGGTGTAACACACTACTGATTATAGCCACCAGAATGGATGCCCTTACTAGACACCCTTTTGTGTTTGAAAGTAAAAACCTTCTAGTTGTTTATACAAGAGGTTGGACCTCTGATGTCATCTCACATTCTTATGGTTCTTAGTAGAGATACAAAGTTCGCCATAGGGAGTTTTCAAGGGGACTGGTACTTGGCTAGCCTAGAGAACTAAGTGTCATGGAGGGGAGGCAGTGGGGTCAAGTATCTAAGTATCCACTTTGAATAAGCGTAGTTGGGAAACCAAGTGAGATCCAACAACTATTATCTTGGCCAGCCTTAGGATTCATACTTGTTTTCATTATCAAAGAATCAATCAAACATTTTCAAACAAACATTGTGTCTGCCATGTTTTCCAACTATATGCAAAACAAACAAGGACATTTAAAAATCAATATCACACTTGAAATTAAAACTCTTTATCATTTTTGGACAAAAATACCTTCAGACATTGGGTCTTCACTATTTTGCTATTTTTTCTTTCCACTAGAAGTTGAAACATTGAGATTTGATCACATTCAACAACTTCACAATTGGAAAAAATTACAACATTTTCAAAACTACATCTATGTCAGATTAAATCGCATCTACGTTGGGAAATCGTGTTTGTGTAGAGCAGAATCACGTCTAGGTATTAGAGAAATATACTATCACATTTACCATGAAAAATGTAAAATCACATTTGTGTTGTCAGAAACTGCATTTCTGTTGGATTTTCATGTCTATGAATCTCAAGCTAAAATAATTATCATTATCACCAAAAATCGTGTCTTTGTTTACTATAACAACATCTAGGATCAGAAATCAAGTCTGATTTTAGTAAAACTGCGTCTATGTTCACTGCTCAGAAATTACAGAAAAATTGTCAAGAACAAAAGGGCTTAAGTTTTTAGATTCAAAGAGCTTCTAAAGATGCTTCCGATAGGGCTTCATTTTTTAGTCAACTTGTCTTGATCGCACATAGTCAATCATTTTCTTTTACTTGCATTTCCCTCATACATATTTTCCAAATTTGAGTCAAAAGGTTACTTTGCTTGTCCTCATCACACTTTGCAAACATACTACAACACAACACTAGATGATTCCCATATCATGATCTATCATCTTAGGGTCTCATTTGGTCTTCTTGAGTCAAGGTCAACTTACCTCATTAAGAGATCCATCATATCTTTTGAAGCCATACCTTATTCTAAAAACATACATACTTTGGTCTTACACTCTTGGACATTACAAGTTTACCCTAGATTCATCTACACTTCATACACCTCTTGGTCTTCCATAGTCTTTGTATTTTCATCTTACCTTTTATTTTGGTCAAGGCTTTAGTCCATGGTTGAAACCCATTCAAAAAGGTTTACAAGGAAAGTCGAATAAGTTCTAAGGTCTTTAAAAATGACTACCTATGAGTTTGATTGAGACAAATTTTACAATCTATTTGATAATCGCAGTAATATACCAGACAATGACAATGAGAACAATAATGGAAATGATGATGACAATGACAATGCATCTGTGGATTCTGTAGAGGTTGAGGAAACTATCATGGAGATCCCTATTTTAACAAATTGGTTCAAGAGATCATGGAAAGGGATAGACAATACTTCTTCCAAGTCATGGCACAAAGTAGAACATGATTACCCCAAGTTTTTGATATGTCAAAAATTTTGGAGGATGATCCAAATCAAGAAAATCAAGCTAATACAAGGCTTAGGAAGCCTAGTAGTGGTGGTCATAGAAGGCAATGTCTCGTGCCTCAATCACCTTCCTCCCTATTTCAAAAACCTAAAATTCCAAACACATACACTCATTCTCATGCTAGTTATGATATAACCTCTCATGAACAACCCCCTAATCGTACCTGAAGGTCTAACACTAATATGCATACCCAACAATATGCCAATACTCATGATCATGCTAAAGGATACAATTCTACACAAGGACATATTAAAAATATTGACACGAGAAGCTTTTGTGTCAGATTTAGGGACATCACTCAAGATCAATCTTATGAAATCCCCTACACTCATGGACATGATATGCATGATCAAAATAAACACAATACATCCTATCACAATACTTTACCCGATGGTACTTACACGCAGTATCGTTATAAACCCGCTTCATATGAGCACATTTACGACCAGTATCACCCTTATATGCAATATATCCCTCCTCCTCTTCTTGGTGGCTTGGGCATGGGACTTAGTCAAAGACATAGATCTCCACCCAAGAATGACTTGCAACATTTTGAAAAAACCCTTCACTTTCTAACACCTATAACTTTTAAACCATTAAGAAATTGAAGATAATGTAAACTAGTGATTTGTAACATCTTGTTTGTAGATTCTAAATATATTTTTTTCAATTTTTTTTAAATAAAATTTTATTGATTTTTCCATCTCCCTCAAAAAGTAGTTTTTTACAACAAACAACTTTTTTAAGAGTGATGTGCATACCGAAATGCATAATTGTTTTCTTATAAATGATTAAAACTTAATTCTTTTGAATTTTGGTTTGTAACATCAATACCCAGGGCATGCAATTGGTTTGATAGTGATATGTTGAATATTTTTCATTTTATTGTTTTCAAGTCCAACTAATTATAATTTAGATATAGGTGTACATTTGAACATATTACTTGTTCTATATGGGTTAGTGTAGGATCATGGGGGGCCAAAAAGTGGCGATGTGAAAAAAATAGCCTTCTCCACTCACCTAAAAATGCGAAAATCCATGTTGACTTTTTGCTTGGCCTGGGTGTCACTACACCTTGGCATGGCAATTACTTAAGCAAATCAGATATTGGATAAAATAAAATATCCAATTTTTATTTGTAATTTTAAAATAAAAAATATATTGTATAATATATAATGTAATATTATATATTATATATTATATAATATATAATATATTATTATATTAAATTATATATTATATAATACATAATATATAATATAATATTAGATTATTAAATATTATATTATATTATATTATATTATATTATATATTATATTATATATTATATTATTATATTATATAATATAATATTATATAATATATATAATGGAATAATGTATGATATAATTATATAATATTATATTATAATATAATAATATATTATATAATATAGAAATCTAATATTTGGTGTTTTGCCCAAAAATTGCTAAAAAATAGATTGAAGGGTAAGGTTTTTATTGTTTTCAATCATTTTCATTCAATTTTTGTATTTTTTTTTAATGTTTATTTGATTTTTCATTGAAAATATGGTTTTTTTCACGAAAACTAGGTTTTTTTAAATCAAATATAAAATTGTTTAAATTTGTTAACTAAATTCAATTGTTTACACTCAATTAGGTAAAAAATGGGGGATAACAATGAAAATATTGATCAATCACAACCAAAACCTCCTTTGCCAAACACCCCCTCAATTCAGGATTTGATTGAACAAAATTTGAATGAGTTGAGGGGGATTGTAGATGTATATCATAGGATCTCTCGTCTAAACCCAATGTTTGATCCTCTCACATCGATCATAAAGAGCATGGAAACCATGACTAAAGAGCACAATGCTTCCCTTTTGTGGCGAGACTCTATGAGGGAGCAATATGTGGATGGCTTGTCATATAAGGAGATCAAGGATCTCGAGATATCGAATGCCGATATCACCTCATTGCTTGTGATTCTCCGAACTGGTCAACCCGTAGACACCCCAAAAATAAAACTTTCTATTAAATGGTGCACAAATGATGGTATTGTGAAAAACTTTTGGGATCATTGGTGGATGGTTTTTGACAAGCCACCCAACAACAATCTTGATGTCCCCTTCTACTTCATAAAAAATTGTATGTTGAGTTTGTTTTACGCAAACATGTGAACTACTTTGACATCCAACCTTTCTAAGGTGTGGGTTTAGGTATGCCCCAAAATAGACCTGGGTCAATTAAAGTATTCTAGGGCCCATATGTCCCCCCTCCTCTTGTTGATCCGCTACCTCCAGTCCAGCATGTAGATATCATTTGTGAGGCTGCTTCACATACCATATCGGCTATTCACTCTTTGAGTAGCCTTTTGGTTTCTCAGGCTGTGTTAGAAGCTCAGCCTACTTTTGATGGTAGCGGTGCATCCAGTTGTGCTGACACATCATCCTCAGCTGCACACATATACATGCCCCATAGTTGTGTCATGTGTGGGCACGTATGCTTGGGTCTAGCTGGACAGCCCATTGGTCCTCCTATGGAGAGTGTAGATTATGAGGTGGATGAGATGCATGATGCACCAGATGTTATGACACAATCTGGAGGATACCTTAGGGAGTCCTTGCATGCTAGAGGCGAGGAGGCACTGTCATCATACATTGATGTAGTGGTAAGATTTGTATTTTCATAGTTCATGCTATATTTTAAATAAATATTTATAATCTAGATAATATTAAGTACTAATTTTTATTTACATGGTCTATTTAACTGTTGATGACTAAGGAGGAGTTGAGACAGATTCAGGAGGTCACCTTGTCAGCCATTTCATTTGGCCTTGATAGCTTGACGGTACATATATTATTACACCTAGTCATTTGTATTTTATTGTACATACATACTCATCATTTATATTGGTATTAATTAGATTATGTAGTAACTTGCATGTATATCTTATTTTACTCTTGTAGGGTACAAGCAACACGAGTGCAGGGCAGTGTGATTAGGATCTGGTAGTGCAGTTAGAGACAAGGGAAAGGTAATTGAATGCAAATATGATTCAATGAATAGTTTAAATAACTTATAGTGATTATACATGTCTCGACATAGATTGATAGTTTCGTATACATGTTGTGTATATGTACAGAGAATTCTTGGCTTCACATCCTTGATGACTACACCTAGTATACCTGAAGATGAAGAAGAAGAAGAAGAAGAAGAAGAAGAGATGCCTCAAGTAGATGTGTGTTTATTTTATTTTGTGTTTAATAGATATAATTTGTTATTATCAGTGACAATTATATGCTAACTTGTATCAATGTCATGTTTCTAAACATATGTAGGTTGTGTATGAAAATATTGAAAACATACCTCCTCTACCAAAGACATACATCAAGAGTCTTGCAAAACCAAAGAGAAAATGTGGAAATGAGATAAACATAAATAGTTCAATTATATTTCATTTTTATGTTAACTTTTCGAATGTGAATTATATAATATAACTAATATTAATCGTGGTTTGTTTTTCTTGTGCATGATCCTTCAGAGTCGAGTAGTGCGGAAAAGAGGATCAATTTTGATGATCCACCAGTAGCTTAGGATGTTATAGATAGTTTTGGGATGCATACATGTCTAGTTGGCATGTATATTTTGTATATGGACATACATTCACGTATTTAGACATACATTTTGTTTGAGTTTGCATTTATGCCATATTTGTGTATGGACATACATTTGTAATCATTTGACATTTTTATATATACAGAAGTTGATATTCGATCATATAAATTGTTTCTCATTTATGCATGGTGTTATCATGGAAATATTTAATCTTAATTCCAATAATTAACAATGGTTAATAATGGTTATTTAATGAACAATATAATTCATTTCATTTCAACATAAGTGTTGTTTGTATAATGAACAATACAATTCATTTAATAAAAAATATAGTACAATTCATTTAATTAAAAATAATTGATACAATTCATTATTACCCTATGCATTCTCCTATTTTGTCCCCCCACTCAGTTGAATGCTCAGGGTCATACCCTACCGTTGTCATCCCTTGAGCGCCCTAAGTGCTAAAATTGTAAAACTTTGATGAGCCCTAACTCAGAATCCATGGCACCTGCAAACAATTAGTTTGAACCTATGAGGCCATGAGAGAGGTCCCTACAAAAGCCTCTCTCGGTTTTTCAAGTTTCCCTACGGTTTTATTAGGGCATCAGTCTCATTCATTCGAATGTTGTCTTGTGGCCAATTTCTCATTCTTCTCATCATGATGAAAAATTGTCAGCTCTGACATGTCTAGTTAGGCATTATTACTCTATGCATGCTCCTGTTCCCCCCCCGCACTTGGTCGAACGCTCGGGGTCATACCCTACCGGTGTCATCCCTTGAGTGCCCTAAGTGCTAAAAATTGTCAAACTTTGACAGGCCCTAATTTGGAATCCGTGGCACCTGTGAATGATCCATTTGAACCTACGGGGCAACAAGAGGGGTCCCTACAAAAGCCTATCTTGGTTTTTCAGGTTCCCCTACGGTTTTATTAGGGCAGCAATTTTTTGGTTGGCGAAAAAATCGTCAGTCTCATTCATTCAAATGTTGTCTGGTGGCCCAATTTCTTGTTTTTCTCATCGCGATGATGAACCATTGGCTCTGACATGTCTAGTTAGGCAATATTACCCTATGCATGCTCCTATTTTTTCCCCCCACTAGGTCGAGCACTTGGGGTCACACCCTACCGGCATCGTCCTGTGAGCGTCCTAAGTGCTAAAAATTGTCAAAATTTGATAAGGCCTAACTTAGAATCTATGGCACCTATGAATGATCCGTTTGAACCTATGAGGCCATGAGAGTGGTCCGTACAAAATCCTATCTTGGTTTTTCAATTTTCCCTATGGTTTTATTAGGGCAGCAATTTTCTGGTTGGCGAAAAAATCGTCAGTCTCATTCATTCAAATGTTGTCTCGTGGCCAATTTCTTGTTCTGCTCATTGCAATGAAGAACCATTAGATTCAACATGTCTAGTTAGGCATTATTACCCTATGCATGCTCTTATTTTACTCACCCACTCGGTCGAACGCTCGGGGTCATACCCTACCGGCGTCGTCCCTTGAGCGCCCTACGTGCTAAAAATTGTCAAACTTTGATAGGCCCTAACTCAGAATCTATGGCACTTGCAAATAATCTATTTGAACCTATGAGGCTATGAGAGGGGTCCCTACAAAAGCCTATCTCAGTTTTTCAATTTTCCCTACGGTTTTATTAGGGCACCAATTTTTCAGTTGGCAAAAAAATCGTCAGTCTCATTCATTCAAATGTTGTCTCGTAGCCAATTTTTCATTATGCTCATTGTGATGACAAACCATTGGCTCTGACATGTCTAGTTAGGAATTATTACCCTATCCATGCTCCTATTTTTCCCCCCCACTCGGTCAAACACTTGGGGTCATACCCTACCGATGTCATCCCTTGAGCACCCTAAGTGCTAAAAATTGTCAAAATTTGAAAGGCCCTAACTTGGAATTAGTGGCACCTACAAACAATCCATTTGAAACTATAGGACCATGAGAGGGGTCCCTACAAAAGCCTATCTTGGTTTTTCAAGTTTCCCTACGGTTTTATTAGGGTAGTAATTTTTCGGTTAGAAAAAAAATTGTCACTCTCATTCATTCAAATGTTGTCTCGTGGCCAATTTCTCATTCTGCTCATCGTGATGACAAACCGTTGGCTGTGACATGTCCAGTCAGGCATTATTACCTTATGCATGCTCCTATTTTTCCCCCCATTCAGTCAAACGCTCGGGGTCATACCCTACCAGCATCGTCCCTTGAGCACCCTAAGTGCTACAAATTGTCAAACTTTGACGAGCCCTATCTCGGAATCTGTGGCACCTACGAACGATCCATTTGAACCTACGGGGCCACGAGAGGGTCCCTACAAAATCCTATCTAGGAATCCATGGCCCTATCTTGTTCAATGAAAAATATAGATAAACAAGCATTACACTGTAGACACATAATGATCATCAATATTTCAATGTATTGTATACACATAATTACCATTACACTTGCATGTGACATCCATGAAGGGATATGCAAACATGATTTTTTTCATTATCAATACAACTACACCAATGTACTCATGTGCAGATAAATTGTATATCATCAATATAACTAAACCAATTTTCTCATGAACATTGTATATCATCATAACAATGTTACATCAATTCACATCCATATACAAATACAACATCCCACTTCATCTGCATTAGACATCCTCATGTCCTAAGAGAAAAGCTTACATACAACAATGGCTGCATATAAATGAAGACCAAAATAAATAACCGTTTTATGCGGAATGAATGTGCTACAAGAAATAAATTATAACACTTAATACAAATTAGTTTGTCAAATTATAAATAGATCATTTCAAACATTTTTAAGAAGTACAAGATTGTATAATTACGAAACTTACCAGTTTCTCTACAAAGTATACAAGCATAACTTTCAACAAAGACACATGTTGATTAAATCCCTTCTCACTACATTTCTCTACATGTTTGAAGATGATGGTAGATATGGTCATTTCTAAATAGCAATATATTCACTTGACTTAATGTTTATGCACAAAATTTAATCTCATTAATGCACAAAGGAATATGTACCATCACCAAGAAAGGGTCTTGTCAACGGTGAATGATCTAGCTTGAACCTGTATTTTTAAGAATTGTTAGTCTACACATAAAATGCATGGATGAACATAAAGGCTTTATGATAATCACTTCAACTGAAATGCATGATAATAAATGAAAAGGTGGGATTATATACCATAAAAAATACATCCCTTCAAATTATATCAACAAAACCCACTATGTTGACACAAAAATCATAGTGTGATATATTGTATATCATCAAAAAAGACTTGCATGAGCATAAAAGTTTTATGATAATTATATCATCAAAAATTGTCAAATAGTGCTCTCTAGTAACAAAAATTGTACAGCTCATCAAATGCATGATAATAAGTCATGTTGCAAAAATGCATCCCTTCTGATTATATCATCTACCCGCTATGTGCATGCAAAAACTGTGTTGCTAAAAAAAATCATTCATCAATAGACCTGCATTTTGAACACATCCTTAATATGCACGTAACAAATGGTCATTGTTTGAAATGAAATGCATGATAAAAAAAATAAGGCACCATTAAAGACCTACTACTCAAGTATTCCTGAAGGGTCATCTCTTTGCTTAAGAGTATCCAGTATTGCTTCATGATCAATAGTAGTCACTGTCCATAGCTCTTTGGTCTTCGGTTTTGCTTGATGCTTCAACAACTTGACATTTGTAGCTATAATAAGGTATAAATACATTATAATGGTTTTGTGTCTCTCATAGTCTTTAAATGCAGGTATGTCATTCTTTCTAATCATGTATGTTTGCAACGAAGTTCCCACAACAACAACTGAACCTGTAGGATATGTGAACCCGTCATCATCTGTCACTAGTCATGTTAGCTTTTGTTTTCCCTGTACACATCATGCCAACCAATATTGTAATCTCTCTTCATTCCCTTGCAGTGCAACAACTACAAAAACATGTCCTGGCTATACAAGATCTGATAGACAGTCATACTCAAGTGAACTTTCCATGTCATCGTTTGACAAGGATATTGTTTGAGATAAAGTAGTTAGATATTTAGGAACCCATGTATCAACCCACTCACTTGAGTCAGACTAATCCTAATCATATTGAACACAACTCTGACAAAAACAAGCTAACGCTCGTGTCGAAATGGTCCATGTACTTGCATCTAAGCTGAGAAATGAATGCATCTTTGAAGAATCTTTAATTGTTTGACAATCCAATCTATCTCCCACTATGCCCTCCTCAACCAACCAAAAGAATCTGGTCACTGCTAAATCAAGAGTACCTCCATGTGACAATGCTAAACTACACCAATTAACAATAGAACGTGCACTAGAGAAATTTGCACTTGAAATCCTCAATTTCTCCTTAACTAGAGGTCTCTTCAAACATGCACTTTCTGCATCATTCTCCCCCTTCCCATTCCTTGCCTAAAAAAAACACCAAATATGACGTATATGCCTCTCTACATGCATTCTACTCAACAAATAAAACATACGGGCATTCTTGAATTGACCCATATAGTTATCTGACCATACGATATATCGATCCATTGCAATATCTTTCTTATCCAAGAACTCAAAAAAAATTTTGAAAGAATGTTGCACATACTTGGAGGAGTGTGATCTATCATCACTCATATAAAATGATACTCCTTGATTATCTTCCTATCCTCTTTTTTACTATCAGGAGCATGTCTATATGTAATGTGAACAAAAATATCAATCTCGATTGAATTGTAGTACTGAGACTGTACCTCATTTTGTGGTTGCAATGTATAGTTCTCTACAAAATCAACCACTGATACAATAGTGCCAATCGGGAAAGAGTTCTTACACATCCTAAACTATTGATCCAACCACTAAGACCTATGGGTGTGCCTTGCATACTTGTAGAAAATATTTTCCTTAAAATCCAAAATAAAATCAGCAATACTCACTTCTCTTGAGACTAATTCGTATCTAGAACCTTCACCTCCACTCTTCAAAGTATATTTCACTATCTCATATCTTTTTTTCTCAACATAATTCTTTCCAAACTCGTGTTCACTGCCCTCATGAAAACATGAAACAAACTTTGACAACCCACCACATTTTGAGCACTTCTCATTCAAACAATCATTTTTATAGAAATAGCAGCCATCATCTCTAGGGCATAAAAATAGATCTTGCAAGTCTCTTGATGATCTCGGAAATAGCATTGTACCACACTCCTACAACATCTCATTAGTATGCATCGTAGAATGAATATGACATAAAAGTTCATGGTACATTGAAAACTCCACATGGTACTTGCAACAACAAGTATTGTGAGTCTTAAGAGGAACACAATAAAATGGTTTCAAAGATTCAAAAGTCCTTTGTGATATTTGCAAAGTTGGATGTACTTCACAAAAAAATTGTAGAATATTGTTTGGCTTGATTCCAAGAAATGTTTGGGATGTGGTGTGCGATCTTGATTGTCGATTCTTAATTTCAAAATGTCCTTTACATTGGGTGACACTCTAGAATTAGATTGCCAAAATTATTGAATCTCCTCCTTCACATTTTCAGTCAACTTTCTATCAACACGTGGAAGCCTCCCACCAAAATCCCATGTATCTTGTTGAAGTGTATCATCAAGTCTATGTCTTTGTGCAAGTGTTCTATCCAAAGTTTTACGGTTTATGTTAAAATCAACACAAGTTTGTCTCATTTGATGAGCCTTCCTCAATTGATGGCTTACTAAGGAGGTTGTAATCACTCTTTGAGCATCTTTCTTATCTCTTTCTTTGGTATTCTTTCCAATAGAATTGAGAGCCTCAAATAGATTTTTGGAAATAATAGCATTTCTCTCCATCTTCTTGTTCATATGAATCTTCAATTTGTTTAGCAATGGTCTCATCTTTATCATCTTTATCATCTTTATCAATTGAACAAAGAATTGGCATTGCTCATTCAATGTCTTATTGCTAAAATTTTGGTCAAAAATTTGTGTAGCCCACAACCGTACGGTTCTTGTTGACCTCTTGCCTTCAAGATTCACAATAATGTTCTCATCGATTTCAAATAACCATTTTGGGGTTCTTGAAGGTCTTGGATTTGGAATTTGTCTTTCATCCATGAGAGGGTCTTCATTTCTAAAGTAATTAGGTGTTACATATAGTTCAATTGTTTGAGCAATTCCACGTTCAATGTCAAATTTTTCCATATTTTCACCTCCTATGTCAAAATTTTCCACATGTTGAGCATTTTCATTATCACTTTCAACATTTTCAACATTTTAAAAATTTCAGTTTCAAAATCTAAATTTTCATTTTCAATAACTTGTGACACATATTCAAATTCAATTTCCTCTTCACTTGAAGTAACATTAGCAATATTTAACATACCTTGTCTTCTCCTCCTATGACCTTCTCTATCTCTTTCTCTATACACTTCAATTTGGTCATTTGAAAGTTTTCTTTTGCATTTAGACTTCCGATGACTACTACTCCCCATTTACATCCACAAAGATGCTCCTAATTGATTGACAATGTAAGATTTGACTTTAAGAATCTCCCAAAAACACAAATTTGTCTCAACCTGTCTAAAAACCTATGATCGTCAATAGAAAATAGAATATGCAGACTACGGGTTGTTGGAATCCACAAAATGGCCCACAAGGCTCTTTTTATTTACAAAAATCGGATATCCAAGTTTATCAGATATCCAATTTTAATATATAAATTTGTGGTCACAAAATTTTTTCCCTTTGCCACTTTTTTTTAACTATTGCCACATTAATGGTAGTGGTAGAAATTGGATATCTGATAAAATCTGATTTCCAATTTTATTAGTCATATTTATGAAAGAGAGAGAGAGAGAGAGAGAAGGAGAGAGAGAGAGAGAGAGAGAGAGATGGGCTCTATTGTGTCATTATGGGTCATAAGGGGTCCTATGGTGCCCATAGGGGTCATATGGTGTCCTACAACCCCTTAGGACACCATATGACCTCTTAAGGCACCATATTGGGTCGTTATGGGTCCTATGGTGTCCTAAGGGGTCATATTATGTCCTATGACCCCTTTGGACACCATATGACCCCTTAAGACACCAAATTGTGTTGTTATGAGTCATATTATGTCCTAATGGGTCATATTGTGTCATATGACCCTTTTAAGACATCATATGACCCCTTAGGACACAATATGACCCCTTATGACACCATATTGGGTCGTTATGGGTCCTATGGTGTCATGGGACACCATATGACCCATATGACCCATAAGGAGTTATGGGACGCCATATGACCCCTTAAGAGACCAAATTGTGTCGTTATGGGTCATATTGTGTCCTAAGGGGTCATGGGATAACATATGACCCATTAGGACATAATATGACCCCTAATGATACCATATGGTGTCATAAGGGGTCCTATGGTGTCTATAGGGGTCATATGGTGTACCATGGCCCCTTAGGACACCATATGACCCCTATGGACACCATATGACCCCTTATGACACCATATAGTGTCATTAGGGGTCATATGGTGTCGTAATGGGTCATGGGACACAATATGACCCCTTAAGACACTGAACTATCTTGTTATGGGTCATATTGTGTCCTAAGGGGTCATGCGACAATGTATGACCCCTTAGGACACCATATGACCCGTACCGATACCATATTATGTCATAAGGAGTCATATGGTGTCCATAGGGGTCATATGGTGTCCTAGGACACCATATGACCCCTTAACACACCAAATTGTGTTGGTATGGGTCATATTGTGTCCTAAGGGGTTGTAGGAAACCATATGACCCCTTAGGACACTATATGATCCCTAACGACACCATATTATGTTGTAAGGGGTCATATGGTGTCCATAAGGGTCATATGGTGTCCTAGGACACCATATTTTGTTGCTAGGGGTCATATGGTGTCCTAAGGGGTCATAAGTGGTCATGGGACACCATAGGACCCCTTAAGACACCAAATTGTGTTGGTGTGGGTCATATTGTGTCCTAAGGGGTCGTAGGACACAATATGACCCCTTAGGACACCATAAGACCCAAACTCACCCAATATGGTATCAGAAGGGGTCATATTATGTCCTAAGGTGTCATATGATGTCTTAAAGGGGTCATATGACAAAATATGACCCATTAGGACACCATAGGAGCCATAATAACCCAATGTGGTCTCTTAAGGGGTCATATGGTGTCCTAAGAGGTGGTAGGACACCATATGAGCCCTATGGATACCATAGGACCCCTTTTGACACCATATGGTATCGTTAGGGGTCATATGGTGTCCTAAGGGGTCGTAGGACATAATATGACCCCTTAAAACACCATAGGACCCATAATGACCCAATATGGTGTTATAACAGGTCGTATGGTGTTCTAAGGGGTCTTAAGGGTTCATGGGATACCATATGACCCCTAAGGACAACATACGACCCCTTATGACACCATATAGTGTTGTTAGGGGTCATATGGTGTCCATAGGGGTCATATTGTGTCATAAGGAGTCCTTTGGTGTCATAAGGGGTCCAATAGTGTCCATAGGGGTCATATGGTGTCCTATAACCCCTTAGGACACCATATGACCCCTTAAGACACAATATTGGGTCATTATGGGTCCTATGGTGTCCTAATGGGTCATATTGTGTGATATGACCCCTTTAAGACATCATATGACCCCTTAGGACACAATATGACCCCTTATGAGACCATATTGGGTCACTTTGAGTCCTATGGTGTCCTAAGGGGTTGTATTGTGTCCTACGACCCCTTAGGACACCATATGACCCATAATGACACAATTGGGTGTCTTAAGGGGTCATATGGTGTCCTAGGACACTATATGACCCCTATGGACACCATATTACCCCTAATGAGACCATATGGAGTCATGAGGAGTTGTATACTATCCTTAGGTGTCGTATGGTCTCCCATTAACCCTTACGACTCCTTAAGACACCATACAACCTATTATGACACCATATTGGGTTGTTATGGGTCCTATGGTATACTAAGGAGTCATATTGTGTCCTATGACCCCTTAGGACACCATATGACCCCTAACGACACCATATGGTGTCATAAGGGGTCTTATGGTGTCCATAGGGGTCATATGGTGTCCTACAACCCCTTAGAATACCATATGACCCCTTAAGACACCATATTTGGTCGTTATGGGTCATATTGTGTCCTAATGAGTCATATTGTATCATATGACCCCTTTAAGACATCATATGACCCCTTAGGACACTATATGACCCCATATGACACCATATTGGGTCGCTTTGGGTCCTATGGTGTCCTAAGGGGTCATATTGTGTCCTATGACCCCTTAGGACACAATAGGACCAAAAGCGACCCAATATGGTGTCATAAGGGGTCATATTGTGTCCTAAGGGGTCATATGATGTCTTAAAGGGCTCATATGATACAATATGACCCATTAGGATACAATGTGACCCATAACGACCAAATATGGTGTCATAAGCGGTCATATTTTGTCCATAGGGCTCATATCATGTCCTAGGACCCCTTAGGACACCATATGACCCCTTAAGACACGAAATTGGGTCGTTATGGGTTATATTGTGTCCTAGTAGGTCATATTGTGTCATATGATCCTTTAAGACTTCATATGACCCCTTAGGACACAATAGACCCCTTATGACACAATATTGTTTCGCTTTCGGTCCTATGGTGTCCTAAGGGGTCATATTGTGTCCTACGACCCCTCAGGACACCATATTGCCCATAACAACACAATTTGGTGTCTTTAGGGGTAAGATGGTGTCCTAAGACACCATATGACCCCTAACGACCCCATATGTTGTCATAAGGGTTCGTATGTTGTCCTTATGGGTCATATGGTGTCCCATGAACCCTTATGACCCCTTAGCACACCATACGACCTGTCATGACACCATATTGGGTCATTATGGGTCCTATGGTGTCCTAAGGGGTCATATTATATCCTACAACCCCTTAGGACACCATATGACCCCTAACGACACCATATGCTATCATAAGGGTTCCTATGGTGTCCATAGGGGTCATATGGTGTCCTACGACTCCTTAGGACACCATATGACCCCTTAAGACACCATATTGGGTTGTTATGGGTCCTATGGTGTCCTAAGGGGTCATATTGTGTCCTACGACCCCTTAGGACACCATATGACCCCTTAAGAGACCAAATTGTGTCGTTATGAGTCATATTATGTCCTAGTGGGTCATATTGTATCATATGACCCTTTTAAGACATCATATGACCCCTTAGGACATAATATGACCCCTTATGACATTATACTGGGTCGTTATGGGTCCTATGGTGTCGTAAGGGGTCATATTATGTCCTACAACCCCTTAGGACACCATATAACCCATAATGATACAATTTGGTGTCTTAATCTCTCTCTCTCTCTCTCCCCTATTCTCTCTCTCTGACTCTCTCTCTCTGCTAATCTCTTTATCTCTCTCTCCCTTCCCCTCTCTCTCTCTCCCTCCCCCCCTGATCTCTCTCTCTCTCTCTCCCCGCACTACCCCTCTCCCTCTCCCTCTCCCTAATATCATATCCTAATTTATTTATAAATTAATATATTAATAAACATTAGATTAATTATGTGCAAATTTAGTTAGTGAATTTACTTATTAAAATCGGATATCCGATTTGTGTTGTAAAATTTTCAAATTTCAAATTTTGACTCAAGAATGCTTTGGGATTTGGCTTGGAAGTGACAAGCCTAGAAAGTCAACTGAAAAAATGTGTTTTTCAGTATTCCTTGATTTTCCAGACTTTACATTGGTGGCTGACAACTTTTTTTGTAGCCAAAATTGATAAAATGAAAAGGATTTTTTCAGGACGTTCTCAATTTTCCAACAATATAAGGCTTGTCTTATTTCGACTTAAATAAATAATTATTATTTATTTTCTAATTGAATTCTGAAAAATAGTCCTGATTGATAGACTAATTGAAAAACACTCATAACTTTCAAACGATATAACAATTTTTGAATCCGAAACATGCATCACATCCTATGCTTCATCTAATATAGGGAAAAATTTTTTTTTAAAAAATTTCATAAGGTTTTGACCAAGTTAAGGAGGTCAAACATAGGAGTTTCTGAATTTTTTAAAAGCTATATTAAAAAAATCATAAATAATTATTTACTTTATAAAAAATTATAAACAAATATGTGTCACATCTGGACATGAGTCTATTACTTATATTATAAATATTATAAAAAAATATTATGATTTGATTGTGATTTGGGTGGTCAGACATACATCTACTTCTTATCTTTTTTCCTGAAATTTTAGTACCGCTACATTGAAATTTGAAATTTTCATCAAATAGGATTTTTTTTTTCAAAAAAAAACTAGTAGCTTAGAAAATGCATTAAATTTTCTATAGATTCTCTTTGTACATATTTCAAAAATAATGTTCACAACTTATTCAAATTTTCATGTCAAGTTGCATGACTTTGATTTTCTGAAATTTTATTGCCACTTAAGGGCCTATTTTGGCACACCATGATCCTGCACATACCCATATATATCAAAATTCAATATTTTTTTGTTTTGTTAGAAAGAAGACATCAATACCTAGTGCATTGATATTTTTTTTGAATTTTTTTGAATTAGTTTGCTATTTTTCCCAATGCATTGAGAAAATAAGTTCATGTTTTGTTGAAAACCTACATTCATAAGAAATAAAATAAAAATATATTAATGAAATTAAATATATTAAAAATTATAATATTTGGAAAGCTTATAATAAGGTTTAAATACTTAAAAAAATAAAACTTCAAAATGAATTCATTTGACCCCCCAAAAGCTAATGTAAAACTATTTTTTTATCAGTATTTGATAGATGCAAAGGAGACTTCATTGCAAGTATGATTTAGAAGTAGAGAGGTTCTATCTAAGAAATTTTGATCTAAGAGCCTTTGATCTAACTCTCTTCAATTAAGTACTTCAAATGGGACCTCTTAAAGATTAAATCATTATATTTTCTAAAAAATGTATGATTTTAGTAAAAATCGGGATGTACCAAAAAGTGGGAACCAACATTGTGAGTTCGCCCCATAATGAAAGATATATGTCCTTACCCATTTGATAGAAGCATTCCAATGCCTCCATTTCCTCCACATTTTATGACACCAAAATTTTACAAGTATAGAGGCAAAGGGGATCCTAAGGCACACATAAGAGAATTTTTCACGGCTTGCATTGAGGTAGCAGGAGAAGAAACATACTTGATGACATTATTCCCACAAAAGCTTAGGTGGAAAAGCTTTGGAATGGGTCTCCCAACTTCCACCTGGAATCAAATCATGCAATTATCTAGTAGAGGCTTTTATACAACACTTTTCATACAACATTGAGACAAATGTGTCACTTTCTACCTTGTGTAACACTAAACAAAAAGATGGGGAGTCTTTTTCAAATTTCCTACAAAGGTGGAGAAACTTGGCTAGTAGATGTTCTTGTGAGATTCCACAGAAACAAATAGTAGAAATTTTCACTCAGAATGTTAATAAAGACATTAGATATGACTTGATAAAATATTTTTTGTCCACTTTCAAAGAGGTCATTGAGAAAGGATTAGCGACAGAAAAAGTCCTTATTGAGAAATGCATTATCAAGATTTATAAAAAAAATAAAGATGAATCAAAATGGAAAGACAAACCCCATTTTTGGAACAAGAATAAGAATATAGTGAGTGATGGGGTTGTCGATGCAAACATGATGAAACCTAAGAGAACTTTCCCTAGTGCAAGTTCTTCTAAAGAAAACAATCAAGTGAATGCTTAAAGATCGTCAAAGCCTCCAAGAAAGTGCATGTCATTGGGAGAACTGATGGAAACAACATTCAAGAAGTTAGTGGGAAACAATCTTATAAAAATTACAGATAATCCACCATATGAGCCTAAAGTAAAACCAAATTGGTGAAATGATGATTAATATTGTGAATATTATAAAAGAAAAGGGCATTTAACTAGAAATTGTCATAGATTGAAGAATATCATATAGGGTCTCATTGATAGAGGTGACATAGAGGTTGATGGTCACAACTCCAATGATGAGCATGTGATGTTCAAGGAGCCATTCCCTAAACATGACAAGGGAAAAGCCAAAATTATAGATAATCAAGCTCATTATACCAAGATGTCCTATGACTATGATTCTACTATTTTAATCACATTTCAATGGATAATCATGTTTCAACCATCATCATAAAGGAAAAATGTCCTGAGGGTTCTACCTGGAAGAGTAAAGTTGTTTCAAAAGGTGTTGGACCTTCATCCTCTTTGTCAACCCCTGAATTCAATGTCACGACTTGTCGAGGCAAAGTCACCTTGCAAGGTGCTCCATCTAAAACCACACCCTCTTCATCATTCGTCAAGAATGTATATTACCTTGTAGACCAACTAGGGAAAACACCCATACTCATCTCAATTCTTGAGCTATAATGCATATCCCCTTCACACAAATCTATTATTGACAAAATTTTGAGAGAGACAACCATACCCACTGATTTGAACATGGACTAGTTTCAAGCCATGGTGGGATACCTTTCTATTCCACATTTCCTTACATTCACAGAAGCCAATAATGCATCCATAAGCCAGCCTCATAATTCACCTCTACATATTGAAGCCTTTCTCCATAAAAACTGAATAAAATGTTGATAGATGGAGGAGCAGGTCTGAACATTTATACATTGAACACTATTAAGAAATTGGGATATTATGAAGAGGCTATGAATTCTACACATGCAATCACCATTAAGGCATATGATGCCGAAGAGTGCACATCCAAGGGCACAGTCACCTTACCTCTTAGAGTTGGGCTTGTTATGAAGGATGTGGTATTTAAAGTCCTTGATCTAGATCTCACATACAACATAATTTTGGGACATCCATGGATACATGAAATGAGAGTATTACCATCAACATATCATCAATCTATCAAATTTCCTTACAATAGAGTTGAAGTAAAAATAAAAGGTGATCCAAATCGGTTCATATATTGCAATAACCTATGACCAAGATCAGAGATAATAATTCCAATTAATAGAGAAGCAACTCCATCATCCGCATATGTGGATCCAAAATCCTTGAAAGCTTCTACATCAAAGCAAGTAGATCTCAAATAAAAATTCAAGGTTAAAGACATGGGATGTGGTGAGTATATCTTTCATGTGGATCAACTCCCACTATCTCCTAAGACATTTAGTTAACAGGAGCATCCTACAAACAATTTACAATATCAAGGAATTGGGTATGAACCACCTTGTTTTGTGGCTACTAAGTCTGAATGCAAATCTTCTCTAGTGGTGTGAGAAGCTCTTGATATCAATAGTCCTAAGAGTGGTGCCAATAAAGAATCTATTGAATATATTGCCATCCCTCTTGAGAACTCATATATCCTTACCATTTCATCCACTCATTCCATTTCCACTCCTCTTTTAGACTTGGATAAATAAGAATAACAAAATCCCTTACTTATTGGGGATAAAAAATCAAGCTTTAAAAAGAAAAATATAAAAGTAAAAAATAAAGAGAATTCCTTCAATCCAAATCAAAATCAAAAGCTATTAGACTCTGTAAAAATCAAAGTCAAGGATAAAAATCCTATGAAGAAAAAAGAACAAGAGTTGATCTCCCCTAATATCAAAATAACTGGGGGCAAAATTTATAAAATTTCAAGTCAAAAAGAATACTTGTTGATCCTGAGTCTCCATCATGCCATCCTACTTTCATTTTTTTTCACAATCATAAGCATTCATCACTCATCCACTTGTTCCACACATCCATTCCCTTTTGGTGATATATCACATCAATGGACCTTTAATTGAACTTCCTCAAAGGACTTTGTTGTTAGGGATGCCCAAACTTCTTTAAGTGACACGCATATGGGCCAACGTAGTTCACACATTAGTAATTCTAACTTAGTTCCTTCATCAAGGAAGACAATTAATGGAGAAACACATCATTCAGTCAAGGAACATCGAAGCTACAATCATAAGCTAAATACTTGGATATTTGAGGTGGGTGACTTAGTTCTCAAAGAAAATCTTAAGAATCAACAAGATAGAGAGAAAAAGGGAAAGTTTGAACCAAATTGGATTGGTCCTTACGTCATCACAATAGTCTATGGATCAGGTGCATATCAACTCTCAACACTAGATGGAGAACCTTTGGAGGATCACATCAATAGCATGCACCTTCGTAGGTTTTACACATAGTTTTTCAGAATATCCCATTGTCAAAAATACAAAAAAATAAAAAATATACAAAAAAAGATACAAAAAAATCGTAAAAATAAAAAAAATTGTTACTTGGTGAAAATTTGTCAAATAGGCACCTTGTGACACAAAAAAATAAAAAAAATAAAAAAAGGGAAAGAGAGATAAATTTGTCAAATAGGCACCTTGTGAAAATCGGGTTACCGACACCATGTGTAGAGACATTGCTCCTCCCTTCTACAAGATTCAATCTCATCCTTGCACCTTGCACACACTCACATCCTACTACTCTCATCATGGCTGGTTATTGATCTACCTAAGATTGGTTCCCTTTCATACACCTTCCCCTTCCTTTCCATTCCTCTTCTTCCATAATAGATCAAGTCCTATCTATAACTGGGGCAAATCCTAAGTCTAGTGATGGGTGTGGAACCTTAAGCATCACATGTTTTGAGGAGCATCACCTTTTCATCTTCCTTTTTCTTTTCACAAATAGTCCACAATAAAAGAGCATTTTCATCACCAATCCACAATAAATTTCCATTCTTCTTTGCAATAAAGTATAAATTTCATGGATTCGGTTAGTTTTAGATGAGAAGCAATCAGCAATGGGCTTTCAACAAATCAAATCTTTCAGTAGACTTTGGCAACAATATGGTTTTCAGTACTATCTGTCCTCTATTAGGATGACAACATTGTGACTAAATCAAACATGTTAATATATGTGGCAAGAAACACTAATAACTTGAGGATTACAGTTTAAGTTGGTGTCAAGTATTGGTTTTATTTTGATTTTATCTTGTATGGTAACATGTCTTTTAGCTTTTCTAGGATGTCTCTAACTAGAGGTTCTATCTCGTGGATGTCTTTGACTAGAAAGGTGAAGAAGGGGCATGTTCACCTATTTTTTTGTTTGTGGATTGTCTCTTAGTAATGTTATAGCTTGTCCAAGGATATGAGGGCACTGCGAGTCTAGTGTGAACTGGAGCATTCCTTGTTTGTGATTGTTTGATCTCCATGCAAATGGGTAGAATGATTTTCTAGGTCGAATACATATCTGGATTGTCATAACCTATTTTCCATAATGCATATCAATGATGATAATAACACAGGAAGTTATTTTCACTTCCATATCTTCTACCTTTCATCCCCTTCTTCCACTATCCCTTCTTGAGTTTGTGTAACCTGCTATCATATGACTAAGTAAATGACACATCCAAAATTTCTTCTTATCATATAGTTTTGTGTTGCATCATTACGTGTTAGCACATAATACACATGCATTTAGAAATCATGATAGCATCACATCCTGTGTTAGGTTCCAGAGACAATTGAGAGGTGGGGGGGGGGGGGGTGAATCAGTTGTCAAATAAATTCAAACCAAAGCCAACTTAACCAACCTTAATGCTTAATACCGGTAAACCAAAATTTATGCCGATAGAGAGTTTATCGGTTAATATCAGTACCAATAAAGATTAATGCATGAAATAGAAAGAAAATAACATCCACAACACATAACACCAATATTTGTATGTGGAAACCCTATAAGAGGAAAAACCACGGTCGGAAACCTTACCCAGAATTAGATGATACTACTGTAGATAGTATGTGTATACAGATGGGGTCTACACATGCAGAAAGGCCAAGTGCCTAGAGCTCACTACTCAAACACAAATAGGAGTCATGCTGACTACAATTGGATGGTTAAATCCAATAATAATGTACTGCTCAAAATAACATCTTTCTATGCTAGATTCAGTACCAGTTTAGTTCTGATATGCCTTCACAAAAACCTTGCTTCACCTTAAATGATGTCTACGTGTATAGCTCTACTTATTCTCACATATACCTTCTTATAATTCTTTTTTTCCTTATCACCTATTGATCTTACAAATAAGATCTTACATATATACCATAACTTAAGACCAATTTTAGTAGGTTGGCTCTAAGAGATATTACAATAAAATCAATAACCAATGCAATATCCGATTCAACATGTTGGCTTAATGCATTTACGACAACAATAAATCATTTCCAACATGTCGTGCTGATCTGGAAAAGATAAGCCTATCGGTGCATAACCTGGACCTATTTGTCGGTAATAGAAAATATGCAAACATGAATATACCAATGAACAAATCTCCAAGACAAAGTGTCCAAATGATGTCTTCGACATAACTAGGTGTTTTCCATATCATTCCAAGTGCTGATGATAATTATATCCTATCAGTGTACCAGATACTAGTGACTGTGCATAAGTCGCTTGCCGGTGAACATTGCCAATCCTTCAAAGTGCCAAAGTTGATAAGTGTTGATAGGTACTGACATCAATGACAAAACCATACCAAAATACTAACAATCTCTCCCTTTGGCATTGATGGCAACACAAGATGGAAAAACCATCAAAGTGCCAAAATAGAAATGCCAAAAACCAAACACCAACAATCTCTCAAAAGAGATCATAACCAAAAATCAAAATTCAGATACAGAGAGTAATCAATCATCTCAAAGTAACAATCCCTCCCCCAATGAATAATCTCTCTCCAAAAGATAATGTGTTTTTCCATAGATATCTCTCCCCCTTTGACATCAAATGCCAAAGCAATACAACACCAAGTTTAAATATTAAATACCAACAAATTCAGTATACCAACTACTCCCCTTGAGAAGTAGCTCTCCTCATCAAAGCTAGAATAAAACAGTTATCTATTAGTTCTACTGGTTGATGACAAACATCAACTTTCTAAGTCTCTACCAGTGGGGGTATGACCCCAAGCTGGTGTCTGAGATATTCAAAGGTTTCCTTAGGCAAAGGCATAGTGAAAATATCTGCAATCTGCTCTTTAGTATTCACATAAACCAGTTTTACTTCTTTTGCTTTAACATTCCCTTTCAGAAAGTTTAATTTGATAGAAACATGTTTAGTTTTAGAATGTAGTATAGGATTCTTACATATATCAATTTCTGCAGTGTTATCACACTAGATAGTTATAGGTTCCTTGCATTTTACCTTTATGTCCTTCAACATTTGCTTAAGCCATAATACCTATGTATAGTTAGTTGCTACTGCAACATATTCTGATTCTGTTGTTGATAAAGATGTACAACTTTGTTGCTTACTCAACCAAGAAATTAATCTAATTCCAAGAAAAAATGCTCCACCAATGGTGCTTTTTCTATCATCCACATCTCTTGCCCAATTTGCATCTATGTATGCACATAATTCAAAGTTTTCATCTCTAGGATACCATAAACCAAGATTTGTAGTGCCTTGTAAGTACCTGAAAATCCTTTTTACTATTGATTCATGATTTTCTCTAGGATTACTCTGAAATCTTGAAACAATGAATACTGCATTCATAATATCAAGTCTTGTTTGTGTCAAATACAATAGGCCTCCTATCATAGATTTGTACCTAGTTGGATTAATAGGTCTAGATTCATCCCTTTGTGATAATTTGTCATTTCTAGTCATAGGTGTGCTTACTAGTTTAAAGTTCTCCATCCCAAATTTCTTTAGTAACTCCTTCAAGTACTTAGATTGACTCAAGAATATACCTTTATCAGTCTGTGAAATCTCCAATCCTAAAAATAATTTTATTTCTCCAATCATAGACATTTCAAATTCTTGTTGCATTTCAATAGAAAAGTCTTTACATAATCCATCTTCTCCTCCAAAGATTATATCATCAACAAAAACTTCTATAACCAAGATGTTATCATCAGTCACTTTATAGTATAAGTTGTTGTTAGCATTGCCTTTAGAAAAAATAATCTTCAAAAGATATTTATCCAATCTTGCATACCAAGCTCTTGGAGCTTGATTCAACCCATACAAAGCTTTCCTTAGCCTACAAACCATATCTTTGTTATCTGTCAAAGAAAATCCATCAGGTTTCTCAATGTAGACTTCTTCTTCAAGATCTCTATTTAGAAATGCACATTTAATATCCATTTGATATACTTTGTAATTCTTGTGTGCTGCAAAAGCCAAAAATAATCTGACTACCTCAATTCTAGATACTGGTGCAAAGGTTTCATTATAATCATTTCCTTCTTTCTGAGAATATCCCTTACACACTAGTCTTTCTTTATTTTTGATTACCTTACCATCTTCATTAAGTTTGTTTCTGAATACCCATTTTGTTCCAACCACATTTTTGTCTCTAGGTCTGGGAACTAATGTCCATGTGTTATTCTTCTCAATTTGTTCTAATTCTTCTTCCATAGCTTTAATCTAGTGTTTATCTTCACATGCCTCATTAATTGATGATGGTTCAATTTGAGAAATAAGACATACCTCTTCATTTTCTAGTCTTCCTCTTGTCATAACTCCTTTATACTTGTTTCCAATTATCTGATCTTCAGAGTGTTTCAGTCTTACATACCGGGGTGTCTTTGTTTGTTGTTGTTCCTCAGTTTTAGTGGAATTTTCAGATGATACTGGTGTAACTGGATCTTCATTTTGTACCAGTGGATTCAATGTAGGTTCATTTGTCAGTATCTCTGTTTCCAGTTTAGAGTCTATATACCTTGAAGTTCCTCTAAATTGTTCATCAATCTTCACATTTGTGCTTTCAACAATTTTCTACAATCTTTTGTTAAAATATCTATATGCCTTGCTCTTAGATGAATAACCAAGAAATATTCCTTCATCACTTCTAGGATCAAATTTGCCAATATAGTCATCTCTTCTAATATAGCATTTACTTCCAAATATTCAGAAATATTTAAGAGTAGGAGTAATACCAAACCATAGTTCATGAGGGGTCTTACCAGTTTTACCTTTGATGTGAACTTTGTTAAATGTATAGATTGTTGTGCTTACTGCCTCTCTCCAATATACATTTGGTAGATTTTCTTCAGATAACATACTTCTAGCTGCATCTAAGATAGTTCTGTTTTTCCTTCCTACAACTCCATTTTGTTGTGGTGTTCGGGGTGCTGATAACTGTCTTCTGATTCCATTCACTTCATAGAATACATTAAATTCCTTAGATGTAAATTCAACTCCTTGATCTGATCTTAGACATTTGATTTTCTTACCAATTTCATTCTCTACCATTGCTTTGAATAGTTTGAACTTCCCAAGTGCTTCTGATTTTTCTCTGAGAAAAGTAACCCAACACATTTTAGAATAGTCATCAATGATTAGCATGAAATATCTATCACCTTGTAAACTTTTAGTTCTGTCTAGACCACATAAATCGGTATGAATTAAGTAAAGAGAATTATTGGATTTTTCTGGAATACTTTTAAAAGATGCTCTAACTTTTTTTCCAAATTGGCATTCCTTACATACTGGATTATGAGGCTTAACAATCTTAGGTAAATCTCTAACTGCCTTAGTAGTACTGATTTTTACCATGCAATCAAAATTTACATGATAGAGTCTCTTATTCCATAGCCAACTTTAATCAATATGTGCGATCAAGCATGTCTTTTCACTATTATTTAAATGAAAGATGTTTCCCCTAGTTTGATTACCGGTTGCCATTTCCAAACCAGTTCTGTTCATAATTTTGCATTTTCGATTCTTGAATTGTAACTGAAATCCTTTCTCAATTAAACTCAAAAGATTATGTTTTAAACCTTCTATATAGTAAACATTGTCAGTATTATGCTTACCATCAAGAGATATAGTGCCTTTTCCTTTCATCAAACAATCTTTATCATCTCCAAATCTTACCAAACCTCCATTATATTCCTAAAAGTTCAAGAATTTACCTTTATCACTAGTCATATGATGTGAACATCCTGAATCAATGATCCATTCATCTTTAAGAGTCTAGCTTCTTCTCTTAGTCTAGCATGTCTATCAGGGCATCTCAAAGCCATATGACCAATCTTATTATAGTTAAAACATTTAAAGGGTTCTTTACATTCATACTTGTTGGCATTATAACAAACAAAGGGATATTGTTGGCACTCCAATTACAATGAGAGATTGTTGGTATTTCAATAAGGATATTGAGAAGGTTGTTGATGATTATGGATATAACCGATTAAGGAAGTTTACTATCTTAATATTATTATTTTGTCATTGATGTCAAGAAATTGATTTTCTAATTCAGTATGATGTTGCCATATCTTAAAAAGTATGTTTTAAAGAGAATTAAGATGTCGGTAAAAGACACAAAAAGAATATGATGAATAAGGGGATGAATAAGTTATTCAATGGGCAACTATTACCGAGTCAGACAATGATGAGATCATCATGTTTAGATTGTTTTGATATCTTACATATGTTGTTAATTGCAATGTTAATACTATTCTATGTTACCGAGCAAGGAACCTAGTCGATAAACCCTAAGGAACCTAGTCGGTAAACCCTAAGGTTATCGCTATCGGTTAATGAAGGCAGAATGTCTATTGATTAAATTTTAGTATTCACCGAGTTGCAACCGAGTAATAATAGAATGCATTAAATGATTACATGGATTATTTAATGAAGGATGAGCTGCCTATGATTAAATGATTGATACAACATAAATAAAGTTTGTTAAATAATTTATGGCAATGAAAAATCGCCAGGAAGATCTACATCTCAGATTGAACCACAATACCCTAGCACAAGTTCCAATAAATGTATGCAAGTTCCAAGGAAAGGTAAAACATTTTTAGATTGAAGGATACATTGAACCTAGTCAAAGTTTGAAGATCTAATGGCTATGATTGATCATGGGAAATGTGATCAAGGAGATTAAGCGGTTAGCTATTGTTTATAAATAGGGAACTGTTGATAAACAATGTATGCAGGCAAGTGTATGCACAGAGATGCTACATAGTGATTACCAAGCACAAAAGCTTGAAGATCTATTTTGAATAACAGAGTATAGAGCCCAATAGATGGACAAGATTTGTTCTATGTCTATATTGTATTGATCAAATAAGAATCTCCTTTAGCATTTTAGATGTGAAGATGCAGATAGATTTTTATCACTGTTATTTTGTGAAGTAATAGAAAATCTCTTAACCGAGTGGACTTAACAGTCTTATTTGTAAAATCCTCTAGAAAGGTGACATTCTGAGTAAGTGTTTGAAATCCTTTAACAAGGTCACTTCTAACAAAGTGAAGATCCTAACAGATCTGGGGGAAATCCCTTAACTGGGTCACATCTAGCAATGTGTTTGTAATCTTTAATAGGATTTACTTTTAACCGAGCATACTCTAGAAGAGTATATTTCTTAGTGGGTCTAAAATCCTACAGTGGTTTTTCCCTATTTGGGTTTCCACGTTAAATTTGGTGTTATGAGTGTTATGATGTTTATATGCTTTTGAGTTTGCATTTTTAACAGTTTTGGTTATATTACTGAAGTATATGTTACCGAGGTTGAATCTGTTGTTTTGAAGGATGATTAAGTTTGTATGATTCACCCCCCCCTCTCATCTTGTTAGCTTGGCATCTGTACTAAACACTTAGTATCAGAACTATCAATTGGTATCAGAGCTTTGGACTCCAGGAAGAAAAAGTTTAAAGGCACTTGAGGCAAAGATCCAAAGATGTATAAGAGGGATACACCGAAGCTGAACAAGTCAAGTTTCTCTACATGGTAGAAAAGGATGAAGCTGCACCTATCAGGAGTTGGAGAATATGTTGTATATTATCTGGAGAATGATTTCATCACATCGAGCACGTATCCATTGACTATGGAAGAGATAAAGGAAAAGCAAGAACATATCCAAGCAATGATTGAAATTACATCTGCATTGACCGACTCAGAGTTTAATGATCTAGAAGGCTTTAATGATGCAAAGGCAATGTGGGACAAGCTCATATCTATGTATGGTGGTGATGAACATGTTCAAAGAGAAAAAGTGGATAGTCTAAGAGGACAACTTGAATCTATGAGGATGAATGAAGGTGAGAACATAACCCAATACAGTACAAGACTGAAGGAGAACATAGTGGACCAAGTGAAATATAATGGGTAAGTACTCTGAAGGGAATCATAGTGGACCAAGTGAAATATTTCATAAGAACATGGAAAAAGTGCACAAACTATATGAGGAAATCAGAAAGCAAGAAGAGTTTGAAGCATTGTTAGCTAGAAGGTTATCGAGAGGAAAAGGTAAGTATAAAGGAAAACTACCTCTGAAATGTTTTAATTGTGATAGAATTGGAGATATGGCTTCTAACTATCCTGACAAAGAATCTAGTGAAAAGGGAGATTACCAAGATAACAAACAGAAAGATAATCATTATAGAGGACACCAAGACTTCAGGAGAAGAGATAAAAGGGTATGTCTAATAGCTGATGAGGAATCAAATGATGATAAATCAGATGATACTGATATAGAGGAAGTTGTTTATGTGGCTATTAAAGATGGATCAGATGAAAAAAGGTATGAAGAAAAAGCTTTAGTATCTCATATAAATAATAATGAGTCTTGGATCATAGATAGTGGATGCTCACATCACATGATAGGTGATAAACATAAGTTTGTTATATTAGAAGATTATGATGGAGGCTATGTAAGATTTGGTAATGATGCACCATGTCCGGTAAGAGGTAAAGGATCCATAACACTTCTTGACAATGCTAAATGCAATGATGTTTATTGGGTTGAAGGTTTGAAATATAATTTGTTGAGTGTAGCATAGCTAAACAACACAGGATACCGAATAGAGTTTCAGAATGGAATTGTCAAAGTTCATGACAAGCATGGGAAGTTAGCTACTACTGGGACACAAACAAAAGGTAACACATTTCACCTTGACTCAAATTGGAATAATTGCTTGTATGCAAAGATAGATGATACCTGGTTATGGCATAAAAGGTTTTGTCATGTAAATTTTGATAATCTGATCAAAATAAGTAAGAAGCACTGAGTAAGAGGTCTACCGAGTCTTGAGAAACCTGAGAATGCTATGTGCCGAGGATGCTAGATGGGTAAGATGACAAGATCAAGCTTTACAAGTAAGTCCTACACTTCTAAGGGAATTTTAGATCTTGTGCATACTGATCTTTGTGGTCCTGTGAAAGTTCAAAGTTATTATGGTGATAAATATTTCATATGATTTGTGGATGATTATTCAAGGGTTATGTCAGTTATGTTTTTAAAAGATAAATCAGAAGCGTTTCAAATGTTTAAATCATACAAGGAAAGAGTTGAAAATGAAATAGGAAGACAACTGAAATGTCTTAGATTAGATAGAGGACGAGAGTTCACATCTGATGAGTTTAACTTATACTGAAATGTTCATGGTATTAAAAGACAAGTCTCTGCACTAAGAAATCCACAACAAAATGGAATAGCTGAGAGAAGAAACAAATTTTTTGTGGATTGTGCTAGAACCTTGATGATAGAAAAGAAGGTACCACAAAATTTTTGGAGAGAAGCAATAAGCACAGTAGTTTACACCTTGAATCGAGTACAACTAAACAAAGGAACTTTGAAGACACCTTATGAAATCTGGTATGATAAGAAACCTAATGTAAGTTATTTTAAAATCTTTGGAAGTAGATGCTATGTTCACAAAGATGACAGAAATGGTAAGTTTGATCAGAAAAGTGGAGGAACATTTCTAGGTTATTCTTCTAGAAGCAAAGCATTTAAATGTCTGATCAAATCATCTAACAAAATAGTAGAAAGTGCAAATGTGAAAATTGATGAATTTGTAGAAAGAAATGATGAAGGAAATTCCAAGGAACCAGAATATTATGAAGGATTTGTATATGTTCAATCGAGAAGTTCTACCGAGAAGACTGTAGAAGGAAATGAAGAGGATATCCAGTTACCAAGTGATGAAGAAGATCATACAGAGCCTGTATTAGCCAAGTATGTCAGAAGACATCATGCATCAAGTCAGATTATAGGAGATAAGGATGATCCAGTGATGACAAGGAATAAACTGAGACAGAACACATATTTGATATCTGAATTTGAACCGAGAATAGTGAAAGAAGCATTCAACAGTGAAGATTGGATAAATGCTATGACAAAATAAATTGATCAAATCAAGAAGAATGACACATGGACACTAGTCCCAAGACCAAAAGACAAAAATGTAATCGGTACAAAGTGGATTTTCAGAAACAAGTTGAATAAAAAAGGTGAGGTCATTCGAAATAAAGCAAGACTACTTTGCAAAGGTTATGTTCAAGAAGAAGGAATTGATTATGGTGAGACTTTTGCACTTGTGGCAAGACTTGAAGGATTAAGAACATTGTTGGCTTATGCTGCTTACAAGAATTTCAAGGTATATCAAATGGATGTCAAATCTGCATTTCTGAATGGTATATTAGAAGAAGAAGTTTTTATTGAACAACCTGAAGGATTTGTTGAAGACAAGAATAAGGATCAGGTATGTAGATTGAACAAAGCATTATATGGTTTGAAACAAGCACCTAGAGCATGGTATGAAAGATTACACTCTTATTTGATCAAGATTGGTTTTATAAGAACAAGTGAAAACAGTAATATGTACATGAAGAATGATGACAATGGAATACTGATCTCAGCCATATTTGTTGATGACATTGTATTTTGTGGAAATGATTCTTTATGCAAGAATTTTTGAAATGAAATGAGCAAAGAATTTGGGATGTCACTAATCAGTGAGATAAAGTATTTTATAGGTTTATAGATACTACAAATGAAAGATGAGATCTTCATTACTCAATCCAAGTACTTAAAGGAAATCTTGAAGAAATTTGGAATGGAGGGTTCAAAACTTGTAAGCACTCCTATGACTACCAACTGTAAACTATCAAAGAATGTTGAATCTGCATCTGTTGATGAAACACTTTACTGATCTATGATTGCAAAGTTGCAATATGTTGTTCACAGCAGGCGAGATATAGCACATGCAGTAGGTATAGTTGCAAGATTTTCTGCAGATCCCAAGGAAACACATATGACAACAATAAAAAGAATTTTCAGATACCTGAGAGGCACTGAGGATTATGGCTTAGTATATCACAAGAGAAATGATTTTGATTTAAAAGTGTTTACTGATGTTGATTGGTAGGCAACATTGATGACAGGAAAAACACAAGTGGAGGAGCTTTCTTTTTAGGAGAAAGACTAGTGAGTTGGCTTAGTAAGAAACAAGGATGTGTTTCACAGTCAATAGTAGAAGCTGAATATGTTGCTACAGAATTGAATTGCACTAATACAACATGGATCAAACAACTGTTGGAAGGTATAAATGAGAAAGTTACCAAGCCAATAACTATATTCTATGACAATACTAGTGCTATTAACATTTCAAAGAATCCTATTATGCACTCTAAGACAAAGCACATCTCTATCAAATATCATTATCTTAGAGAAGAAGTTCAAGACAAGAAAGTGGTGTTAGAGTATGTTAGCACAAAGGAACAAATAGCAAATATCTTCACCGAGCCACTGCCTGAGAATACTTTTGATTATCTCAGAAGCAAGTTAGGGGTCCTACCCCTATCTTCCATTCACTGAACGAGTTCAGTGAAAGCATCAATTCGATGACTCTATAGAATATCTTTTGGGAGTTGATGGTGATTTACACACTTTAGGAGGTTTTCTAAAGGTGTGCAGGAAACAATACAGGGAACAATATCAGGGAACAGGAATTGAGGACAAAATGCTTTGATTGAGACTGAGTTGAATACATAACAGCAAGGAATTCACTTCTCAGCGAAAGAAATTATGTTTTTAGTTCTTTACTTTTTGGCATTGTTGTCAAAGGGGGAGAAGACTACTTTATGGGGAGAAGACTAATGTATGGGGGAGAGCATTTCAGCATTTCATAGCAATATGAATTCGAATCAAATAGGTCAAATCAATTGGTTTTGCCATCAATGCCAAAGGGGGAGATTGTTGCAATTATAACAGACAAAGGGATATTGTTGGCACTCCAATTACAATGAGAGATTGTTGGCATTTCAATAAGCATATTGAGAAAGTTGTTGATGGTTATGGATATAACTGATTAAGGATGCTTACTGTCTTAATATTATTATTTTTTCATTGATGTCAAGAAATTGATTTTCTAATTCAGTATGATGTTGCCATATCTTAAAAAGTATGTTTTAAAGAGAATTAAGATGTTGGTAAAAGACACAGAAAGAATATGATGAATAAGGGGATGAATAAGTTATTCAATGGGAAACTATTAGCGAGTTAGATAATGATGAGATCATGATGTTTAGATTGTTTTGATATCCTACATATGTTGTTAATTGCAAGGTTAATACTATTTTATGTTACTGAGCAAGGAACCTAGTCGGTAAACCCTAAGGTTATCGCTATCAGTTAATGAAGGCAGAATGTCTACCGAGTGAAGTTTAGTATTCACCGAGTTGCAATCAAGTAATAACAGAATGCATTAAATGATTACATGCATTATTTAATGAAGGAAGCTAATGAGATGGCTATGATTAAATGATTAATACAACGTAAATAAAGTTTGTTAAATAATCTATGGAAATGAAAAATTGAAAAGAAGATCTATAGCTCAGATTGAACCGCAATACTCTAGCACAAGTTCCAAGAAATGTATGCAAGTTCCAAGGCAAGGTAAAACATTTTTAGATTGAAGGATACATTTAACCTAGTCAAAGTTTGAAGATTTGATGGCTATGATTGATCGTGGGAAATGTGATCAAGGAGATTAAGCAGTTAGCTATTGTTTATAAATAGGGAACTGTTGATAAACAATGTATGCGGGAAAGTGTATGCACATAGATGCTACATAGTTATTACTAAGCACGGAAGCTTGAAGATCTATTTTGAATAATAGAGTATAGAGCCCAGCAGGTGGACAAGATTTTTTCTATGTCTATATTGTATGGAGCAAATAAGAATTTGCTTTAGCATTTTAGATGTGAAGTTGCAAATAGATTTTTATTACTTTTATTTTGTGAAGTAACAGAAAATCTCTTAACCGAGTGGACTTAACAGTCTTATTTGTAAAATCCTCTAGCAAGGTGACATTCTGAGTGAGTGTTTGAAATTCTTTAACAAGGTCACTTCTAACAAAGTGAAGATCCTAACAGATCTGAGGGAAATCCCTTAACCGGGTCACATATAGCAATGTGTTTGTAATCTTTAACAGGATTTACTTTTAATCAAGCATACTCTAGAAGAGTATATTTCTTAGTGGGTCTGAAATCCCACAGTGGTTTTTCCCTATTTGGGTTTCCAAATTAAATTTGGTGTTATGAGTGTTATGATGTTTATATGCTTTTGAGTTTGCATGTTTAGCAGTTTTGGTTATATTACTAAAGTATATATTACCAAGGTTGAATCTATTGTTTTGAAGGATGATTAAGTTTGTATGATT